>NW_022987601.1:292834-315334 GCF_902827165.1 Trematomus bernacchii
GTACGCTGTACCAAAGAGGAAAGTCTTTAACCTACTCTTAAATGTGAGCACACCGTCTGCCTCCCTGATCGTCACTGGAAGTTGGTTCCAGAGGAACGGGGCTTGGTAGCCGAAAGCTCTGCACCTGACCTTTTTTTGTGGACTCTGGGAACCACCAACAGACTCTGGGATCTGAACATGGGCGTCACAGCCATTATATGAGGGTGGGACAAGTCCCCCCCACTTTTTCAAATGGTTAGTTTAGACCCCCCCACTTTTACTATGCGGAAAGTCCGTGAATCGGTCTATCCACTCGCTGCACTTTGTAGAGCGCTGTGTCAGTGCTTCACTATCAAATTAAATCCATTCCACTTGCTTATTGAGAGAATGGCAAAATCAATGAAACTCCGTACCATGTTTTCACTGCTACTTTGTTCCAAGGCAGATTCTCACATAGCGCGCGCATGTTTAAGGACTGTTGTCATAGTTGGACAGCTCAGATCTGTTGTATGAAGCGATGCCGGTAGCGGAGGTAAGGCACACACACCAAATGTTCAGGAAATGGTTAATACAGCGAAAATCAAAGCTGACGATCTCTTGGTTTGATATGTTTTCTCCCCCAGACAACATGGACATAAGAACATTTTTTTCAAAGAAGAGGAAAATAAGTCATCAGCTGGTAGCAGTTAATCAGTTAACAGTGATGGCGGCGTCTCAATTCTGGAGAGGAGTTTCGTCTTTATGTCATGATAGAGAGATACAAATACTGAATAGTTTAGATGAGAAAAAGGCATCGAAATGCCAGGTTACTAGTATTTATCATGTAAACAGGGAACATGAATAACCCGATCTCTCTGTGCTCATGTAAACACCATATCCCCAATATGATCATAACCGGGATAATACTCATAAACGGCTTACTGATGTCCATGTAGAGACGCAGTCAGTGTGTTTTACTGGAGCCTCAGTTCGATAAGAGATTATTTTCTGAGTTCTTTAACTTAGGTACTCTCTCTCAAAATGGTAATGTGCATTATGTTTTAATTATACTTCTTATCATTCAGAAGCTTTTTGTGTGTGTTTATGTTTTACTGAGTGCTTATAGGCTATTTCCATCCCAGTATTCAGTTAACTATTTATTTTCTGTGCACATTACATAGAATATTCTACCTACTGCTTGGGACTTTGAGTCTTCAAAATGTCCAATGTCACAGACTGCGACTTACTTTAGAGTCAGTTGTATTTACATTCAGTATGACTTGTTATGATTCAATGTGAAAGAATATACTGCTCAATAAATAATTATCACTTCACCACCTCTCTTGACATCTAGGCACTTGAGAGTGAGTCAGAGGCAGAATACAGGGACAGAGAGAGAGGTCCATTGCTGAGGTGAGTGATGAAAGGGAAATGACAGTTGAGAGTAAATTGTGATGTGGACTCTCATCCCAGGATTTTAAGGAAATCAGTGGGAATATTGAACAGGAAACATTTCAGTCAAGGGGCATCATATGACCAATATAGACAGAAGAGCAACATTTATTTGAACATTTAAGTCAATGATACCATTCCTAGGTGAACTTACCATCTGTATGGAGTCAGATCAGTCTCAATATTAATAAATGCTCACAGAAGGATTCACAAATGTATTTTGCGATTTATATATAAATGACTCTCCACAACAATATCTCTCAATGCACTCACAAATAATTATTGTTGTATATAAATGTACAAAAAATGGGCATTTAAACTGCTTTTTATGAATTCAAAGACGGCTCTGAATTAATAATCAAATATGTTTCCTTTCTTTACTACTGGATGAAATTACAAAATGTACCCATCATTTTCGTCATGCTAGTATAGCCACATAAAAGTATCAAACCACCTGTTAAAATGCACCAGAATACAGGAAATCTATATTTTTTTTCGCCCCCACACCCCCCGTTAAAAATGTCCCCCCCACATTCAGGATGCTTCCTACGCCCATGGATCTGAATGCCCTAGAGGGGCAATAGGAGATTAAAAGATCCTGTAGGTAGGATGGTCCCTGAACATTGAGCGCTTTGTATGTGAGTAAAAGTATTTTAAAATCATTTTACAATGCTGCTAAAACAGGATTGATGTGGTCCATCTTCTTTGTTCCTGTTAAAACCCGTGCTGCAGCATTTTGTATGAAGGGTCTTTAATGATGAGCTGGGACAGCCTGATAAAAGGGAATTGCAATAATCCAGCCTGGAGGTGATAAAAGCATGGATTAGTGTTTCTGCATTGTTGTGATTTAGGATGTGCCTGCTTTTTGCAATATTCCGTAGATGGAAGTAGGCAGTCCTTGAAATTTGCTTTATATGAGATTTAAAAGACAAATCCTCGTCAAAAATAACACCAAGATCTTTTACCGTGGTGCTGGAGGTCAGGGTAATACCATCTGAAGAAATGATGTTGTTGGACAGTTTGTTCCGAAGGTGCTGGGGGCCAAGTATAATGACTTCTGTTTGTGTGTGTGTGTGTGTTGTACTCTGTGTGTGTGTGTACTGTGTGTGTGTGTGTGTGTGTGTGTGTGTGTGTGTGTGTGTGTGTGTGTGTGTGTGTGTGTGTGTGTGTGTGTGTGTGTGTGTGTGTGTGTTGTACTCTGTATGTGTGTACTGTGTGTGTGTACTGTGTGTGTGTGTGTGTACTGTGAGTGTGTGTACTGTGTGTGTGTGTGTGTGTGTGTGTGTGTGTGTGTGTGTGTGTGGTGTGTGTGTGTGTTGTGTGTGTGTGTGTGTGATCACAACTAACTTCTGCAGGATCTCACCTTCCTTCATTTAGTGTTGTGTCTGATATATATATATATATATATATCTATATGTGCATATCTTCACTGTAGCACCGATGATGATAAAGCCTTTGAACTCTGAAGCCCCCCCCACTCCCCCCCCCACTCCCCACTCCCCCCCCCTCCAGTCTGTGGTCACGCTCTCGTTTCTTTCTCTGACAGTTTGTTCTCAATTAGAAAGCTTTTGTCCCGGAGAGAAAGCGTTCAGCCGGCTAACTCTGCGCTGGAGAGAGGTGACCCCCCCCCCCAACCCCCCCCAGCCCCCCCCCCTCCTTCACGCTCTTTAGACTCTCGTTTTGGCTTTTTCAACGCTTGGCCTTTCAATGCTCTGAATAGCACTTAACTAGCTTTTTAAAACTTCCTCGATATCTAAATCTCATCAGACAGCGAGGAGAGCACGGCTCTATTGTTCACAGCGTCACAGTCACCTTCTCCTACTGGGAGCTCATCACTTGGTTTCCAACATGTCTTATTCATTTTGTTCTACTTTTTATCTAAACATTACTTTGTGTTTTAATTTATATTTATTTGTATCTTTGTAATTTTCAGATTTAATTTAATTAAAGTGCTGTATTCATAAGTGAAATTAAAGTTATATTTGAATAAGAACAAGAATTGCATTGTTATCTTTTTCTTCGTATTAATCTTCTCCCGTCGGGTTGCACACCACAGGTGGAAACAACGCCAGGGTGTGTGGGCAGCAGATGGCTGTGTGTGTGTGTGTGTGTGTGTGTGTGTGTGTGTGTGTGTGTGTGTGTGTGTGTGTGTGTGTGTCAGAAAGTGACATCATCAGAACGTTACCATGACATCATCAGAACATTAACATGACATCATCAGAACGTGACACCATGACATCATCAGAACGTGACACCATGACATCATCAGAACGTTACCATGACACGACATCATCAGAACGTTAACATGACATCATCAGAACGTGACACCATGACATCATCAGAACGTGATACCATGACATCATCAGAACGTTAACATGACATCATCAGAACGTGACACCATGACATCATCAGAACGTTACCATGACATCATCAGAACGTTAACATGACATCATCAGAACGTTAACATGACATCATCAGAACGTGACACCATGACATCATCAGAACGTTGACATGACATCATCAGAACATTAACACAACATCATCAGAACGTTCACATGACATCATCAGAACGTGACACCATGACATCATCAGAACGTTACCATGACATCATCAGAACGTTGACATGACATCATCAGAACGTTACCATGACACGACATCATCAGAACGTTAACACGACATCATCAGAACGTTAACACGACATCATCAGAACGTTAATATGACATCATCAGAACGTGACACCATGACATCATCAGAACGTGATAACATGACATCATCAGAACGTGACACCATGACATCATCAGAACGTTGACATGACATCATCAGAACATTAACACGACATCATCAGAACGTTAACATGACATCATCAGAACGTGACACCATGACATAATCAGAACATTACCATGACATCATCAGAACGTTGACATGACATCATCAGAACGTTACCATGACACGACATCATCAGAACGTTAACACGACATCATCAGAACGTTAACACGACATCATCAGAACGTTAATATGACATCATCAGAACGTGACACGGAGCTGTATTAGATTAACATTAACATGCTTATTGTAGTTGTAAGTGCACTGCCTTGCGGCCTGTAGCACCATATGTGTGGGCTGGACCTGTATTTTACAGGAAAGGAGTGAGCAGAGGGTAGAATTGTCGATTCTTGTTCTGTTTGCTGTGACTATCTTCCTCACCCTCTCAGACTTTCAGTTGCGCGCGCTACGCTACCATGGAAACCAAACAATGGTGTAGCTGTATTAAAGTCCGAGTGGAAACAGTCCTGAGTAAATCTGATTTTGTCAGAAATCGGGAGAAATGCGGGAGAAATATGACCCCGGGAGGAAACCGGGAGAGGGCAATGAAATCGTGAGTCTCCCGCGAAAATCGGGAGGGTTGGCAAGTATGCCATGACATCATCAGAACGTTACTATGACATCATCAGAACATTAACATGACATCATCAGAACGTTAACATGACATCATCAGAACGTTACCATGACATCATCAGAACGTTAACATAACATCATCTGAACGTTAACATGACATCATCAGAACGTTACCATGACATCATCAGAACGTTAACATGACATCATCAGAACGTTACCATGACATCATCAGAACGTTAACATGACATCATCTGAAGGCAGCGCTCCTTTATCAGATGCCCCTTGAAGGCAACGCTCCTTTATCCGATGCCCCCTGAAGGCAGCGCTCCTTTATCAGATGCCCCCTGAAGGCAGCGCTCCTTTATCAGATGCCCCCTGAAGGCAGCGCTCCTTTATCCGATGCCCCCTGAAGGCAGCGCTCCTTTATCCGATGCCCCCTGAAGGCAGCGCTCCTTTATCCGATGCCCCCTGAAGGCAGCACTGCTCAAAGGAAGCCGCTCCACTTATCCAATAAAAAAACAGTGTCGGACACAATGAGAGCTCCGGCGTCCTGCTGACATCACACTTCAGTGATCAGTGAGGGGGGGCGGGGGACGACGACCCTCACCCATTCACACTGAGGGGGGGGGGGGGGGGGGGGGGGCTTGTTAAATCCTCATTGACGATACTGAGAGGCTTCAAGTGTGTCGGAGCTTTAAAGAAGGAGCTGAGGTGGATAGTGGAGTAACAAGTAACATGTAATGTAATAGTGGAGTACAAATACTTCGTTACTGTACTTAAGTACATTTTTCTGGCATCAGTACTTTACTTTGACTTCTTACTTACTTATTTATTTATAACACCTGTAATTTAAAGGGGACCTATCATGCAAAATGCACTTTTGTACGTCTTTTATACATGAATATGTGTCCCCGGTGTTCCAGGGAACTCACCAAGTGTCAGAAAACACAACCCTCTCTATTTTCCTCCATACCCAAATCTCTAAAAAAGGGGCTGCAACGGATCTGATAAAAACTGATCCAGATTTGAACACTGTCCTGATGTCAGGACGGTGGCGCTACGGCTATTGGGCCAACTCCACCAATCAGGAGGAGACAGCCACGGCCATTGGCGTTCGAACGCGCTGGAGACGCTGTAGTACATATGCCAGGCCTGTAGGTGGTGCTGTTCTCACAGAATCAGCCCTTGCAAAAACAGAGCTATAAATTGTCAAATTGAGCAAAATGAGGCATGGCTAAAATGCATGATCTGTTTGGTATTTTGAAAAAAAAAAAGTATAAATATGCCTTATATAGGTATGGTCCTACACTATATTATTCAAATATAGCATGATAGGTCCACTTTAAGGAAAACAGTACAGAGAGACTTCTGCAATAAGTCCCTCTGCATCTGGTGCTGTGATAATGTGAACATACACATCAAGATGGTAGTTTTAGCAAATGATAAAGAAACAAATGATCTACCTGATTACGAAGGGGTGGGAAGAAGTTTACACTTATTCAATCCCTTCTCCCAAACACTCAATCTCTGCCCTGATCTCCTCCTGAGGAAGAGGAGACAGAGGGTGTTTCTCAATGTCGTGTACGCTTGCTTGGTAGCACATGTCTTCCGAGCATCTTGCTTCAGCAGCGAGGCAAGAATACTTCCTGGCATTCGGAAAACAAAGAGTGGAACAGGCTAGCAAGTGTGCAGGTGTGCGTCATATGAGAGGCCCCGCCTCTTACATCTTCCACCACAGATTTGGGGAAATTGGTCCGTGCGCAAAGCATTGTGGGGATTTTAAGACCGCGGAGTCTACTCATGTGCAGCCTTTAAATGTCTCGCTACAAAGTACGCCGGGCTCGGTAGAATTACAAGTATGCTGGAGATTGGAACAGTCCTTCGGCGGGACTCGATGACGTAGTATGCTAGAAATAGTGGCTCTGGAGCAGCTTTACTCGACATTGAGAAACACCCCCAGTCCTCATGTTTTCACACCAGCTGTAGCTACACCGTTCCAATAACGTGTAAACTATAAGAAATGAACAGTTGAAAGTTTACATTAAATCGTAACACCTAACACATTAGCAAAATCAAAGCACACACTAAATATTAACACACATATCACAAAAGAGAAACATTTACCGTGTGCGCCTCTTGAACCCTGTAGATTATGCCAACGGCATGCGTTGCCATGGCAATGCCTTCTGACCTGACTGGTCAAGCGACTCACCGACCACATCCCAAATGTGAACCATTCTACATTTCACTATCCAGATAATACTCTACATTTTACAATTGTCTAATTACACTCACATTTACTAAATCATAAATTGATAAACAAGGCACACAAATGAACATCCAAATATAAACACTTCTCAGACCGTTACACCAGCTTCAGGACTCAAACCTCAGAATCAGAGACAGAGTCCTCCCACAGGACAACAGACTGTTAACCACCTGAGCTCTGTGAAGAACATCCAGAAACATAGATGATATATCTACATATCATATTCCATGTATTTGTATACAGACTCTTCTGGCACTATTTATATTTTATTTGTATTACCTTGCACATCTCAGAACATTCTCTTGCACTATTTGATCAGTTTTATTAGTTCTATGTCCTATATATATTCATGTTGCTCTGTTGGAGGAGACTTCAGTTTCTCCTCTGAAGCTGCTGAGCTCATGGTGAGAGAGAATGTGTTAAACTTGAATCTTGAATCCCCCCCCCCTCACCCACTTGTCTCCTCTTCGCTCCCACAGGAGTCACAGTTACAGCCGATCTCCAGCTCCCAGTGGAACTAATGTGATACAATCTTAGAAAAAGACACGGTGGACAAAGATTTAGCCGGGGGGGGGGATTTGGGAGGGGGGGGGGATGTCTGCCGAGGCAACAAGTGCCTTTTGGTCCTAATGGGATTTTCCAAGGAGCTTTTCCAGATCTCCAGGGACAGACTTCTGGCTGCCAGGCGGCACACTTCACCTTACAGAGAGATCCAGAAGAGTCTTCCATTCTCCATCATCCTGCAGAGCTTCAGGAACCACACAGCAGGAGACCAGGGGACACTAAAGAGTGACGCACACAGCTGGGAGACCAGGTGACACTAAAGAGTGTCACTCTTTAGTGTCACCTGGTCTCCCAGATGTGTGCGTCACTCTTTAGTGTCCCCTGGTCTCTAGCTGTGTGCGTCACTCTTTACGGCCCGTCCACACAATACAGAGCGGTGCAGCTGCTGCAGGAACTGAAGAAATCAGATCCTCCGACAGTATCTGGAGGTCAGAGCAGGACGACCTCTGACCCCTGGGGGGGGGGGGGGTCTGCTGCTATAGAGCCCTGCAGTCAGAGGGGGGGTCTGCAGTTTACTGTCAGACGACCCTCAGCAGGAACAATAATCTCCATCTGTCTGAAGGTCCTCCAGAGAGAATAAATGTTACTTTATAATTCAATAGGAATTCACCGTGGACCAACTCTATTTATTCATTTAATATATTTTATTATTTATTATTTTATTTATTATTTATTTATTATTTATTTATTTTATTTATTTATTTATTTATTATTATTTATTTATTATTTCATTTATATCATTTATATATTTTTTCAATCACAAATGTTATTACTTTTTAATGTTTTTATTGTTTTTTATTATTTATGTATGTATTAAATCATTATTGATATCTATTTACGCATCACGTCGTGTAGAGCTGTTTGGACGAGCCATATTTTGACCGTAGATCCCTGGGGGGGTCGGGGGGGTCGTTAAGGTGAGCCTTTTGGTTGTGGTGCGTTTGATGTCCACAGGCGACCTCTGTAATTTTCAGCGTCTCCAGCACACTGCGTCTATTCTCCCCCCCGACCTCCAGGCCTCTTTGAAGCTGCTCTTCATACCACAGAAGAAGAAGAGAGGCAGTGTGCAGCCGCAGCGTTTCAGAACAAAACATTCAGTACGAGAGAATATGAGGACAAAAGATACGTCTTCATATTTCCAGAAAGAGATATGACATCTTCAGAAAATAATAAAAAATGTTGGGAAGAAGTTTCGAAAAAAGTTTTAAAATGTTCAGTATTTTAAAGGTCCCTATCATCCTCCTCTTCATCAATATATCACAGGTCTCAGATATATCCAGAGCCTGTCTCTGATTGGCTGAAACACCAAACAGATCATTGCAGCATTACCCATAATCCCCTCTGTTTCAGCCCTGTTTCAAAAGTGCTGATTCTCTGTCTGTTACTTTAGATGAAAATAAGGAGCCCCTCCCCACGCCCCTCTGAGAGAGATTTGGTTAAAAAGAACTCAGTGGTGCTCTAGGAGGAGATTCAGGTGATAAGGGGGGGTGGGGGTTACCTTGGTTGCTGATTGGCTAATGGTTACACAAGACAAAACATCGTTATGACATCATCAAGTGGCCAAAATCTGATCAGCTCATTTTCAGACAGGTTTTTATAGAAATGGATCAAAAAGAGTGAGAATCTTTGATCCTGAAACTTTCAGAGTCTCTTTCCACAGAGGGGACACATGTTGATGTAGAAGAGACATGAAGAAGAGGGGACACATGTTGATGTAGAAGAGACATGAAGAAGAGGGGACACATGTTGATGAAGAAGAGACATGAAGAAGAGGGGGACACATGTTGATGTAGAAGAGACATGAAGAAGAGGGAACACATGTTGATGTAGAAGAGACATGAAGAAGAGGGGACACATGTTGATGTAGAAGAGACATGAAGAAGAGGGGACACATGTTGATGTAGAAGAGACATGAAGAAGAGGGGACACATGTTGATGTAGAAGAGACATGAAGAAGAGGGGACACATGTTGATGTAGAAGAGACATGAAGAAGAGGGGGACACATGTTGATGTAGAAGAGACATGAAGAAGAGGAGACACATGTTGATGTAGAAGAGGACATGAAGAAGAGGGGACACAGTTGATGAAGAAGAGACATGAAGAAGAGGGGACACATGTTGATGTAGAAGAGACATGAAGAAGAGGGGACACATGTTGATGAAGAAGAGACATGAAGAAGAGGGGACACATGTTGATGTAGAAGAGACATGAAGAAGAGGGGACACATGGTTGATGTAGAAGAGACATGAAGAAGAGGGGACACATGTTGATGTAGAAGAGACATGAAGAAGAGGGGACACATGTTGATGAAGAAGAGACATGAAGAAGAGGGGACACATGTTGATGTAGAAGAGACATGAAGAAGAGGGGACACATGTTGATGTAGAAGAGACATGAAGAAAGGGGACACATGTTGATGTAGAAGAGACATGAAGAAGAGGGGACACATGTTGATGTAGAAGAGACATGAAGAAGAGGGGACACATGTTGATGTAGAAGAGACATGAAGAAGAGGGGACACATGTTGATGTAGAAGAGACATGAAGAAGAGGGGACACATGTTGATGAAGAAGAGACATGAAGAAGAGGGGACACATGTTGATGAAGAAGAGACATGAAGAAGAGGATTTTAAATAATAGGTTATATTCGGAGAAACTTCCATTTTATTATTTTGAGAACAAAATGAACAGAACACAAGTATTTTGGGGGAAAAGATCAGAAATATTCAAAACAAAAATCTAAATAAATCCTGTTAATAAATAACACGCGTGTGGCGCAGTGGGTTGTCCGTAGGTGATCAGGGGGTCACAGGTTCAAACCCCACTGCAGTCAGCATGTCGTTGTGTCCCTGGGCAAGACACTTCACCCAATGCGTGACAGGAACAAATCTGACACACACACACACACACACACACACACACACAGCTGCAGACTTTATCTGTGTGTAAATAGAAAGCGAGCTCAGAGAGCGACAGGAAGTGATGGATGTGTTTCCTGCTACACCTGCCCTCAACACCTCTGTGTGTGTGTGTGTGTGTGTGTGTGTGTGTGTGTGTGCGATCAATACAGAGAACAGCTGTCTTTGTTTTTATTAACTCTGTCACAGATTACTGAGTAACTTTATTTCACGCCACAAAAAGTTCCTGTTGGTTCTAAAGACCCCCAAACACTACCGTCCTAAAGTACTACATGAGTACTACATCTGAAATACGTGTCAGAAGTAAAAGTACTTGTTCCTGTTTTTATACAAGTGAGAGCATTTTAGAGTAAGTCAATGTGGAGCAAATATATATACGTGTAACACTGTGTCGAGTACTGCATTATAGCAGCTCATTGTGAGTTTCATATGTACAAGAACCGTGAGGGTTATACATGTAGAGGAGTATAAAGTAGCATAACATGCAAATACTTAAAGGGGACCTATCATGCAAAATGCACTTTTGTACGTCTTTTATACATGAATATGTGTCCCCGGTGTTCCAGGGAACTCACCAAGTGTCAGAAAACACAACCCTCTCTATTTTCCTCCATACCCAAATCTCTAAAAAAGGGGGCTTGCAACGGATCTGATAAAAACTGATCCAGATTTGAACACGTTCCTGACGTCAGGACGGTGGCGCTACGGCTATTGGGCCAACTCTCCACCTATCAGGGGAATGTGGGGTTGGGCCACGGCCGGCCATTGCCGCTCGAAAGCGCTGGAGACGCTGTAGTACATATGCCAGGCCTGTAAGTGGCGCTGTAGTCTGCCACAAAAGCAGCGAAGAAGACTTCCCGCCCATAGTTACCATGGTTACCCTTCTGTTTATTCTCCGCTGTGGCTTTCTTTCTCCCTCCCCGAGGCAAGCGTTTGCTCCCGCTGCTTTAATTCAATGCAATCCCTCCCCGTCGAGGCAAGCACTGTAATTCTCTCCGGTTAGTCCACCAGCAGATGACAAACACCCACCTCTCCGCCTCTTCCAAGGAACGAGGGGACCGTGCGGCAGAGTTTCAGTTTCAGTTACTTTCGCCGGTCAAGATGTCCGTTAAGTTTAAATCTTCCGGACAAAATTAGAAAAGTGCCGGTCAAAGGTCTTCTTTGTTATTTATTGAGCTTTAAAACAAATGAATAACGACTCTATATAATAAAACACGGATGGAGATCTCTTTTTCTCCCCCTCTTCTGACAGCCCAGCAGCTGATCAGAGCACGGCTCCCCTCTCCTGCAGGGGGGCGTGGTCAGCAGAATCAGACCCGTAGACAGCAAACAGCACATAGAGCGAAATGAGGCATGGCTAAAATGCATGATCTGTTTGGTATTTTGAAAACAGAAACGGATAAATATACCTTATATAGGTATCCCAGCTAGCGGGGAACGTTCTCACAACTTTGGCTAACGTTACCTATTGGTTCTAATAAGGTTTTTCATCTGATGTTCAAAGAACCTTTTTAGGATGTTTATTTTTTCAAATAATGTTCCTATAAGGTTTAAGGTTAACTAAGACATAACGTTTTAACTGCAACATTCAGAGGATGTTATTGAGGCCTGAGATGACAGAAAGTTTTTTTATAAAACATTCCTTTAATGTTACATGATAACAAAGGTGGAACGTTTTGCCTGCAACATTCTAAGGATGTGTTTTGGACGTTGTTGGGTAACACATTAAAGATGTTCTTTATAAAACGTTACCTCAATGTTACATGATAACAAATGAAGAACATTCTCCAAGAAACATTCTGAAAATGTTTTCAGGATGTTATTCTTTTTTTTTATAAAACGTTCCTGTTATATTAACACGGTCATGGTCAGATTTATTTCTAGAGCGCTTTAAAAAACAAACTTGTTGCATTTGTATGAAAAGAATGTTTTAAACCATATTTTCCTTTTGAAAAAAACAACAAGCACGTAATTCATGATAAGCTGTAAGCAGATATTGCATGTTTGCGGTGGCATGTGTGAGTTCCCAGCTAGAAATGTTTGTTACCCTTCGTTGTTCTAGGAATGTTTTCAGCGGGACGTTTTAGTTTGGTTCCCAGAATGTTCTTCTGAAAGGTAGGATAACGTTCTTTGAAAACATTCTGGAAATGTTTGGTGATAACCTTCTAAGATGTTTTTTGATAACCTTCTTAAGATGTTTTTGATAACATTGTTAGAACATTATGCCCTACTGTTTTTAAAATGTTTTCAGCGGGACTTTTTATTTTGGTTCCCAGAATGTTCTTCTGAAAGGTAGGATAACGTTCTCTAAAAACATTCTTAACATTTTTGGTGATAACTTTCTTAAGATGTATGAGCGCATTGAGACAATGAATAGGACGTATAAAAACGAATGTATGCATGCCAATATTCACTCACATGCACTTATAATCACACTAAGGTATGTAGGCCCACAGTATTCATAATATCATATGTGTAAAATATCCGAAAATAATCACACTTTTTTCAGACTATAAAGGTTGTGTCTCGTATGTAGGTTCTAACTGTTAGATAAGCTATCTGGCCGTGTGTGGTTTGTGAGGGCTGCGTATAAACAGTGTCCGCTGTTTATGCATATTGGATAAAAATCGTTATTGCACCCTTTAGATTTGAGACCGACAGACATGCCAGCTAGCGGGGAACGTTCTCACAACTTTGGCTAACATTACCTACAGGTTCTAATAAGGTTTTAAAGAAACGTTTTAATCTGATGTTCAAAGAACCTTTTTAGGATTTTTATTTTTTCAAATAATGTTCCTATAAGGTTTAAGGTTAACTAAGACATAACGTTTTAACTGCAACATTCAGAGGATGTTTTGAGGATGTTATTGAGGCCTGAGATGACAGAAAGTGTTTTATAAAATGTTCCTTTAATGTGATATGTTAACAAAGGTGGAACGTTTTGCCTGCAACATTCTAAGGATGTGTTTTGGACGTTGTTGGGTAACACATTAAAATGTTCTTTATAAAACATTCCCTCAATGTTACATGATAACCAAAGAAGAACATTTTGAAAGCAACATTTGGATAATGTTTTCAGGAGGTTATTCTTTTTTTATAAAACGTTCCTGTGATGCGAAATATTAACACGGTCATGGTCAACGTCAGATTTATTTGTAGTGCGCTTTAAAATACAAACTTGTTGCATTTGTTTGAAAAGGATTTTTTTTTTAAATCTGATGTCACCACATTTTCCTTTTTAAAAAAGCATGTAATTCATGAGATTGCATGTTTGCGTAGGCATGTCTGAGTTCCCAGCTAGACATTGTTGGTTCTAAAAACATTCTGAGAATGTAACCATTCATTGTTCTAGGAATGGTTTCATCGAGAAGTTTTATTTTGGTTCCTAGAATGGACTTCTGAAAGGTAGGATAACGTTCTCTAAAAACATTCTTAAAATGTTTGGTGATAACATTGTTCGAACATTATACACCAAGTGTTTTTGTTGTTTGTGCACATATCTCTATTGTCATATGGATCGAATAACACCTAGAAAACCAAAGACAGACATAGAGAAGAACGGACCGACTATCACTGCCCGTCCCTGAAACCCCTGTTAGTGTTTGTATGTGTTTGTTTCTACTGTGTGTCTCTCTCTCTGCCTACACGGCTGGGAGCGATCTCCAATCAACCACACCTGCAACCTGCTCATCAGCCAGACTATGAAAGCCTGCAGCCTGCACTCATTCCCTGCCGGATTGTTGCCGTGAACGGTTTGTTGCGTGCCGCTCTAGCTTTTTGCCAGCATATTCTTTGACAACTTTGCCTGCTTTTGCCTCACACTCATTTTTGTGTCTCTCCCAGGAGGAATCCAAGGCCTTCCACACTCTCAAGACCAGCCAGGCCTCTCCACCCTGGAACAACTGTTTCCCACTGCTGCCATAACCAACCTCATCCTTTTGCATGTGTTAATAGTCAAATTCCAATAGTTACAGTGGTCAGTCCACTTACCCAGGAATTATGAGTTGAACAATTACAGGAATATTATGTCTTTATGTTTTGTTATGTACAAAAATATTGTAGTAAATTGTTACCACAGAACATTTGCATAATGTTTTAAACATAAAGCATGTTATCCTTCTCTAAAATAAAAACATTCTGGCAACATAAACAAATCTAAGTTGCAGCTGAAAACGTTTTAAGAACAGTAGGGCATAATGTTCTAACAATGTTATCAACATTTTAAGAATGTTTTTAGAGAACGTTATCCTACCTTTCAGAAGAACGTTCTGGGAACCAAAATAAAAGCTTCTGCTGAAAACGTTTTAAGAATAGTAGGGCATAATGTTCTGACAATGTTATCAAAAACATTTTAGGAAGGTTATCACCAAACATTTTAAGAATGTTTTTAGAGAACGTTATCCTACCTTTCAGAAGAACGTTCTGGGAACCAAACAAAAACTTCCCGCTGAAAACATTCCTAGAACAATGAATGTAACATTCTCAGAATGTTTTTAGAACAAATAATTTCTAGCTGGTATGGCCCTACAATATATCATTTAAATATAGCATGATAGGTCCACTTTAAGTAAAGTACAAGTATGTCAAAATAAGTATTTGTTGGAGTAATACTTACTCACCACCTCTGTATATTATTATATAAATGACATCAATGTTGTTCCTCTAATCTGTGATATTTCATTCAGAAAAAACACATTCAGAGTTTTCTAACGACTCGTTCATCTGAAAAGTGACCGTGTGTGTGTGTGTGTGTGTGTGTGTGTGTGTGTGAGGCGGGGCAGAGGGTGAGGTCTGATCCCCTCTCTTTCTCCCCTCCCCTCAGAGGCCCTCTGCTGTACTTAGATTAATTAGACTCTCCTTTAGAAACCATTGAGAGTGGCTCTCAGACGGGGGTCCACCTCCCCTCATCCTCCTCACCCCCCCCCCCCCACCCACCCCCCCCCACACACACACACACACACACACACACACACACACACAGACCCTCCTCCATTTGCATGTGTTTGTGCTGCAGCGAGGGAGGCGGGGGGGGCAGAGAAAATATTCTTTTAATGGCTTTTTCACTGCTGCACGCTGCACTCAGGAGGAGAGGCTGAAACCAGATCCTGCACAAAGAGAGGGGTGTGTGTGTGTGTGTGTGTGTGTGTGTGTGTGTGTGGTGTGTGTGTGTGTGTGTGTGTGTGTGTGTGTGTGTGTGTGTGTGTGCTCATGCATGAACAGCGTTTCAGCTGCAGCTCTCTGTGATGAAATGTGTGTTCACGTCTCGCTGATGAAATATTTCTCAGATCAGATCTACTTTAAGTAAACTTAAACAGTACACAGACACATATATATATCTATCAAGCATCTACAGAAACATGTACACAAGTAAAGTGTGTGTGTGTGTGTGTGTGTGTGTGTGTGTGTGTGTGTGTGTGTGTGTGTGTGTGTGTGTGTGTGTGTGTGTGTGTGTGGCTGCAGTGTGTGTGAACTGTTCAGACACTGAAAGACAAACAAAGAGCTTTTCAAAATAAAAGTGTGAAGCTGCAGGAGTTCCTCACACACTCTGCACAATAAAGATGACGTGTTTATATATCAGTTAAAGTGTGTGTGGCTGCTTCCTCTCATGTGTGTGTGTGTTGTTGTTGTGTTGTTGTGATCTGTATTTGTTGTTTATGAAACCTGATAAAGACATTGAATGAGACCTTTCCGGTGAAAAAACTAAACAGAAAAAGTGAAGATTAAAATGTGACTTCAGAGGGTCCTCTCGTGCACTAACAGAGTGCACGAGACACGACAAGAGGTCAGAGAGGGGGGTAATCCTCACACACACACACACACACCTACACACACACACACACACACAAACACACACACACACCACACACACACACACACACCACACACACACACACACCTACACACACACACACACACACACACACACACACACACAACACACACACACACACACACACACACACACACACACACACACACACACACACACACACCACACTCACCCCTCACCCTAAATCCTAAATCCTGATCCCCATACAGCCCACACACACACGACGCCCCCTCCTACACACACACACTTTTTTCTTGAACCTCCACAACAAAAGTTTTTTAATCAGTGAACCCCCCCCCCTTAGACTCTCATTATCAAAATATATATTAAATCCACGTTTGGAAGTCATAATGTTCCTATATTTATGGAGCTTAAAACACAGAACACGCCCTCTGCTGTTCTGCTTTTTATTGATCGATTGATTGATAGTCTGTTGTTGTGTTTTGTGAACGTTGTAACGGCGACAAGGTGCCTATATAAATAAACATGTAGTATTATTATAATAAAAAACACTACAAGTCAAAAATGTAAATATGTAAGTACCAAAAGTATTATATTAAATATGTATAATAATAATCATGTTAACCCCACCATGTCTGAGTCACACATGTAGCTGCTAAATAATGCTCTCATGTTAAACCCCACCATGTCTGAGTCACACCTGTAGCTGCTAAATAATGCTCTCATGTTAAACCCCACCATGTGTGAGTCACACCTGTAGCGCTAAATACTGGCTCTACATGTTAAACCACCACTATGTGTGAGTCACACCTGTAGCTGCTAATATATGCTCTCATGTTAAACCCCACTATGTGTGAGTCACACCTGTAGCTGCTAAATACTGCTCTCATGTTAAACCCCACTATGTGTGAGTCACACCTGTAGCTGCTAATAATGCTCTCATGTTAAACCCCACTATGTGTGAGTCACACCTGTAGCTGCTAATAATGCTCTCATGTTAAACCCCACCATGTGTGAGTCACACCTGTAGCTGCTAAATAATGCTCTCATGTTAAACCACACATGTGTGAGTCACACCTGTAGCTGCTAAATAATCCTCTCATGTTAAACCCCACCATGTGTGAGTCACACCTGTAGCTGCTAAATAATGCTCTCATGTTAAACCCCACCATGTGTGAGTCACACCTGTAGCTGCTAAATAATGCTCTCATGTTAAACCCCACCATGTGAGTCACACCTGTAGCTGCTAAATAATGCTCTCATGTTAAACCCCACCATGTGTGAGTCACACCTGTAGCTGCTAAATAAGCTCTCATGTTAAACCCCACCATGTGTGAGTCACACCTGTAGCTGCTAAATAATGCTCTCATGTTAAACCCCACATGTGTGAGTCACACCTGTAGCTGCTAATAAAATGCTCTCATGTTAAACCCACCATGTGTGAGTCACACCTGATGCTGATGATTTGAACACGATCCGTGTATCCATCATTTCCTGGTCTTCTCTAAAGAAGAGGGACCAATGAAAACGTTGTCATGTTGCCGTTGTTCAGCATGGAAACATTCATTAGCTAACAATGACATTATTGTTCTATTAATATAAAGGGAGGTCAGGTACTCTTTAAAACAGCTGCTAGTTATGGGTACTTTTTACTTTAGTGCATTTCAAAGTTCTTTACTTTTACTTGAGTAAAGAAGTTTAGTCAGTACTTCTACTTTTACCAGAGTATTTTTAAACACGAGTATCTGTACTTCTACTTGAGTACAGGATGTGTGTACTTCTACTTGAGTACAGGATGTGTGTACTTCTACTTGAGTACAGGATGTGTGTACTTCTACTTGAGTACAGGATGTGTGTACTTCTACTTGAGTACAGGATGTGTGTACTTCTACTTGAGTACAGGATGTGCGTTAGTCTCTCCTCCTGAGGGATGAAACTCTGTGAGTCTGATGGTTTCTGTCCTGAAGCTGAAACACAGAGTTGTCCAGTGTGTCTCAGTCTGTGGTTGTCAGGTGCAGAGAGGCTGGATTTGGGGGGGGGGGGCAGCACAATGGCAGCAGAAGGCTTCAGATGAATGTGGGGGTAAATCAGTAATGGAGCTAAAGGGCATGCGCCTGCCTGTGGGCTTATAGAGGCTTTAAGAGGGTCTCCATTCAGCCGCTCTGAATTGCCTCCTTCACAATCACTTGAAAGGATGAGCTCAGGGTGTCCCGAGACAAAGTGGAAATCACTCGGCCTTTCAGCGCTTTAATAAGCTTTTAACTATTTTACATTATGGACACCCCCCCCACCCCCCCTTCACACTGACGCACCCCCCCTCCCCCCCACCCAGCCACCATTGTGCCGCAGAATCAAAGTGTGATTTATCCTCAGACTGAGGGAGGGTCTGCAGCCGAAAAGACCCTTAGAAACTCAGACAGGAAGTGACGCTGCACCGGCAGGAAGTGACCCCCCATGGGGACGTAATGTAGGAGCACTATTTAGCAGCTACATGTTATAATAGTTTAATATGAGAGCACTATTTAGCAGCTACAGGTTATAATAGATTCATATGAGAGCACTATTTAGCAGCGACAGGTTATACTAGTTTAATGTGAGAGCACTATTTAGCAGCTACATGTTATAATAGTTTAATATGAGAGCACTATTTAGCAGCTACATGTATACTAGTTTAATGTGAGAGCACTATTTAGCAGCTACATGTTATAATAGTTTAATATGAGAGCAACTATTTAGCAGCTACATGTTATACTAGTTTAATATGAGAGCACTATTTAGCAGCTACATGTTATAATAGTTTAATATGAGAGCACTATTTAGCAGCTACATGTTATAATAGTTTAATATGAGAGCACTATTTAGCAGCTACATGTTATACTAGTTTAATATGAGAGCACTATTTAGCAGCTACATGTTATAATAGTTTAATATGAGAGCACTATTTAGCAGCTACATGTTATACTAGTTTAATGTGAGAGCACTATTTAGCAGCTACATGTTATAATAGTTTAATATGAGAGCACTATTTAGCAGCTACATGTTATACTAGTTTAATATGAGAGCACTATTTAGCAGCTACATGTTATAATAGTTTTAATATGAGAGCACTATTTAGCAGCTACATGTTATAATAGTTTAATATGAGAGCACTATTTAGCAGCTACATGTTATACTAGTTTAATGTGAGAGCACTATTTAGCAGCTACATGTTATAATAGTTTAATATGAGAGCACTATTTAGCAGCTACAGGTTATAATAGTTTAATATGAGAGCACTATTTAGCAGCTACATGTTATAATAGTTTAATATGAGAGCACTATTTAGCAGCTACATGTTATAATAGTTTAATGTGAGAGCACTATTTAGCAGCTACAATGTTATAATAGTTTAATATGAGAGCACTATTTAGCAGCTACATGTTATACTAGTTTAATATGAGAGCACTATTTAGCAGCTACATGTTATAATAGTTTAATATGAGAGCACTATTTAGCAGCTACATGTTATAATAGTTTAATATGAGAGCACTATTTAGCAGCTACATGTTATAATAGATTAATATGAGAGCACTATTTAGCAGCTACATGTTATAATAGTTTAATGTGAGAGCACTATTTAGCAGCTACATGTTTATAATAGATTAATATGAGAGCACTATTTAGCAGCTACATGTTATAATAGATTAATGTGAGAGCACTATTTAGCAGCTACATGTTATAATAGATTAATATGAGACCACTATTTAGCAGCTACATGTTATAATAGATTAATATGAGAGCACTATTAGCAGCTACATGTTATAATAGATTAATATGAGAGCACTATTTAGCAGCTACAGGTTATAATAGTTTAATATGAGAGCACTATTTAGCAGCTACATGTTATAATAGATTAATATGAGAGCACTATTTAGCAGCTACATGTTATAATAGATTAATATGAGAGCACTATTTAGCAGCTACAGGTTATAATAGATTAATATTGTAGCACTATTTAGCAGCTACAGGTTATAATAGATTAATATGAGAGCACTATTTAGCAGCTACAGGTTATAATAGTTTAATATGAGAGCACTATTTAGCAGCTACATGTTATAATAGATTAATATGAGAGCACTATTTAGCAGCTACATGTTATAATAGATTAATATGAGAGCACTATTTAGCAGCTACAGGTTATAATAGATTAATATTGAAGCACTATTTAGCAGCTACATTGTAGCTACATTAAAGTCACACATTAATTTGAAGGTTATTATATGAGAGCATTATTAGGCAGGTCATAAAAGTGCACGTTCTTTATCCCCCTCTCGTGCACGCTCCTGTCTCTCGTGCACACCCTCAGTTATAAATCTGCACTCACATTGTGCCGTTGCTGCAGAAACCGTTTATTGCTCTGGAAACTGCTGCAGTCGGAGGTCAGGGGTCACCGTGACCCTAAAGGGGGGGGGGGGGGTCCCTAAAGAGAGGGAGGGGGTCACAGGGGGGGGGGGGGGGTCACAGAGGGGGGGGGGGGATGCCCTCTGGATGACTCTCTGTGTGGACATTAAGAATTTCATGGTAATTGTGGAAGACAACGAGGGGGGGGTGACCTCTGCAGCCCTGATTAAGACCCACACACACACACACACACACACACACACACACACGCACGCACGCACACACACACCACACACACACACACAACACACACACACACCACACACACACACACACACACACACACACACACACACACACACACATACACACATACACACACACAACATGTTTGTGTTATTCTAGTTATATATTATTATTATTAGTTTATAAACTTGTTATATTATTTCACTTTAAAGGTAGGGTAGGTAAGTTTGGAGAAACCAGCTCGAGTGCGCTAAAATTTGAAAATACACAGCCGGAAAAAATCTGCCACTTCCTCACAGAGCCCCTCCTCCAACACACACAAACGCGCACATGACCAATGAGGGCACGAGATAAGTTTGTGCACAGATGGAAGGCTGACAGGCAGGTAGGCCATCGTGCTTTTTACAGTACTACGGCTTCCACAGATGACATTTTTATGGATTTTTTGTCAAAGTACTTAAAATATTCATTGCTATCGGGATGTTAAGAGCATTCCATGGAATATAACAAAAAGTGTATCTCGAGCCGGTTTCTCAAACTTACCTGCCCCACCTTTAACATGATTTTTCTTTATTATCATTATTTATTTGTATGAATGGTTACAGAGTGCAGATTGGAGCGTTCAGTGAACAGGATGAAACTTTGACCTGTGGGGGGGGGGGGAGGTACAGGTGAGGGGGAGGGTTACAGGTGAGGGGGGGGTACAGGTGCAATCAGCAGCACAGGTGGGGGGGGGGGGGGGGGTTACAGGAGGTGAGGGGGGGGAGTCAGAGGTTATCTTGAGGAGCAGAGGGCAGATCCTCCCATCTGTTTACCTGAGAGGCAGCAGCTCAGCTCAGTTTCCTGATCCCTATCTGAGGGGGGGGGGCGATCCTGACCCCCCACACCTGAGGACCACTGACCCCCCCCACCTCACCTGAGCTCTGATTCAATATATAATCATCACTCACTTTGAGACATGGGGTTAACATCAGTTTTCTGTTTGGTTCTGAATCATCATCTGCATCCAGTCGGCTCTGGAGCATTAACCTTCACGTGCACTCTCAAACATGCAATATACATAACATCTCTAAATGTTGACTGGCAGTATTACACACTCATCATTAAACACACGGATGAGACATCATATCAGCGAACAGCGGCGACACACTCATCATTACTGCTACGATGAACATGATATAAGTCTCACATCCGCGTCACTACAGAAGCTCATCATCTGCAAACTGTCGGCTCCGTCTAATGTCTGGTATCTAATATATAATATCCTGCTCTGTATTTTGTTTACTGTAAATTGGTATTTCAACATGTATATTTTCTACCTTTGTGATTCTATATGTGCATCCTCTCTGAAGCTGCTTCTCCTGATGGAGGAGCTTTGGAGTGTGTGGGCCTCCGTAGGAAGGACAGTCTGTGTTTGGTGTTAGCGCCAGTCAGCTTCACGTTAATATGAGTGTGTGATGACGGAGAAATAAAAGCGTCTTCTTCTCCTTTAACTGTGTTACGTTTCATCTCAGAGACGTTTGAT
>NW_022987601.1:317834-322834 GCF_902827165.1 Trematomus bernacchii
TTATTATTATTGTATTTAATTTGTATTTTAATAAATGTTATATAATTATAATTATTATTATTATTATTATTATTATTATTATTATTATTATTGTTGTTATTATTTGATATATAATCTATATTTAACTGTAGATTTATTATTAGAATTAGATAGCTGCTTCATTATTATTATTTTTCTTATTAATATTAAATTATTTTAATTTAATTATTATTGTCACTTTAATTTATTATTTTTACATTTGAATTGATTTTTAATAATTATTGAAATACAATAAAACTTTTCACTGAAATATTTTCTACTATCTTTTTTTTAAATTATTTTTGTCACTTTCATGATCAATATTATTCTTTATTTTATTATAATTATTACGTTATTTCTGCATTTCTTTTTACATAAATGGCTACTACCTTTTATTTATTTGATGAACTCATGAATCTGGTGCCTTGTTACGGCCACAGCCTCTACTCCGCCTTAGTGGCTCGCGCTGAGACCCGCAGCCTCTACTCCGCCATAGTGGCTCGCGCTGAGACTCGCGCTGAGACCCACAGCCTCTACTCCGCCTTAGTGGCTCGCGCTGATGAGACCCCGCAGCCTCTACTACTCGCCTTAGTGGCTCGCGCTGAGACCCGCAGCCTCTACTCCGCCATAGTGGCTCGCGCTGAGACTCGCGCTGAGACCCACAGCCTACTACTCCGCCTTAGTGGGCTCGCACTGAGACCTGCAGCCTCTACTCCGCCTTAGTGGCTCGCGCTGAGACCCGCAGCCTCTACTCCGCCATAGTGGCTCGCGCTGAGACTCGCGCTGAGACCCACAGCCTCTCTACCTCCGCCTTAGTGGCTCGCACTGAGACCTGCAGCCTCTACTCCGCCTTAGTGGCTCGCACTGAGACCCCGCAGCCTCTACTCCGCCATAGTGGCTCGCGCTGAGACTCGCGCTGAGACCCACAGCCTCTACTCCGCCTTAGTGGCTCGCACTGAGACCTGCAGCCTCTACTCCGCCTTAGTGGCTCGCGCTGAGACCCGCAGCCTCTACTCCGCCATAGTGGCTCGCGCTGAGACTCGCGCTGAGACCCACAGCCTCTACTCCGCCTTAGTGGCTCGCACTGAGACCTGCAGCCTCTACTCCGCCTTAGTGGCTCGCGCTGAGACCCGCAGCCTCTACTCCGCCTTAGTGGCTCGCGCTGAGACCCGCAGCCTCTACTCCGCCTTAGTGGCTCGCGCTGAGACCCGCAGCGTGAAGACCACACGCACCAACCAGCACTTAGTAACCAGCATTTATTATTATGGAGCCGTTCTCTACAACGGCCAAACGAGAAAGGAAGAAGGTCTGGAGGACTGGCCAAAAAGAACAGAAGGAAGGAGGTTAGCCCGAGGCAGCCACACCAGGGGCCGTAGGACCCAGAGCTCCCACCCCCCCTAACCAAAAGTCAAATGTAAACCCTATGGCAGGGGTGGGGAACCTTTTTCCTCTCAAGGGCCATTTCAATTTTTCCAACATCCTCCGAGGGCCGTACAAATGATTACCACCCCTGCCCTATGGGAACAAATAAAGCCGTGAAAACTGGACTACCAGGTCCACGAGGCTAAACATAAACACATCCACAACATACAGTATAGCTCAAGCCCCCCCTACACAACAAAGGGTCTTCAGAGGAGAGTGTCTTCAGAGGAGAGGGTCTTCAGAGGAGAGGGTCTTCAGAGGAGAGTGTCTTCAGAGGAGAGGGTCTTCAGAGGAGAGGGTCTTCAGAGGAGAAGGATGTCTCCCGGCGTCAGGGAGACATCCTTCTCCTCCGCGACTGAGTGGCATTGGGAACACCTGGGCAGAGGCGGAGCCAGGGGCAGACCAGGTGCACCTGGGCAGAGGCGGAGCCAGGGGCAGACCAGGTGCACCTGGGCAGAGGCGGAGCCAGGGGCAGACCAGGTGCACCTGGGCAGAGGCGGAGCCCAGGGGCAGACCAGGTACACCTGGGCAGAGGCGGAGCCAGGGGCAGACCAGGTGCACCTGGGCAGAGGCGGAGCCAGGGGCAGACCAGGTACACCTGGGCAGAGGCGGAGCCAGGGGCAGACCAGGTGCACCTGGGCAGAGGCGGAGCCAGGGGCAGACCAGGTGCACCTGGGCAGCAGGGAGACAGAAAGAAAACAAGGAGGGGAGCACGTAACATGCATGGTTGTAACGCCCTCAGGATTCAAGATTCAAGATTCAAAGGTGTTCTCATCAGATGCTCAGCAGCTACAGAGTAGAATGGAAATGAAACCCTTCTGAACTGAGCTCCTCCAGCGATGCAACATATAGAATAACATACAAGAATAACAAAATAAAAATAGTGCAAAAAGTCTATATAGTAGGAGTCCCTGAGTCCCTGAGTCCCTGAGGACCTGAGTCCCTGAGTCCCTGAGTCCCTGAGGACCTGAGTCCCTGAGTCCCTGAGGACCTGAGGACCTGAGGACCTGAGGACCTGAGTCCCTGAGTCCCTGAGGACCTGAGTCCCTGAGTCCCTGAGGACCTGAGGACCTGAGGACCTGAGTCCCTGAGTCCCTGAGTCCCTGAGGACCTGATGGAGGATCAGAGGAGGAAGTGATTCATCCTGAAGAGGGGAGGGGGTTGACTGCAGGAGATCTTCAGGGTTTCAGAGGAGGGGAAACTCAGCTGTAAAGTGTCTCAGAGGGGGGGTTAGGAGGGGGGGGTTCAGGAGGGGGGGGGGGGGGGGGGGGGGGCACTGTAGAGCTTTAGTCCTCCACACAAAGACCAGAGAGAGGGTTAACAAATTGAGAACAATGTGCAGGAATTTACAAGGGGCTGAAAGCTGCTCATTAACCAGCACTGGTCCTGAGGGGGGTCCTCAAGACCTGAGGAGAGTCTGAAGAGACTCTTGAGATCAGGGACTCTGTAGGGACCAGGGACTGAAGAACTGAAGAGAGTCTGAAAAGACTCTAGAGACCAGGGACTCAAGACCTGAAGATAGTCTGAAGAGACTCTAGAGACCAGGGACTCAAGACCTGAGGAGAGTCTGAAGAGACTCTTGAGACCAGGGACTCTGTAGAGACCAGAGACTCAAGACCTGAAGAGAGTCTGAAGAGACTCTAGAGACCAGGGACTCAAGACCTGAAGATAGTCTGAAGAGACTCTTGAGACCAGGGACTCTGTAGAGACCAGAGACTCAAGACCTGAAGAGAGTCTGAAGAGACTCTAGAGACCAGGGACTCTGAAACTGAAGAGACCAGGGACTCAATAACTGAAGAGACCCTGTAGAGACTCTGTAGACCAGGGACTGAAGAGATCATAGACTGAAGAGACCAGGGACTGAAGAGACTAGGGACTGAAGAGAGTCTACAGAGACCAGGGACTGAAGAGACCAGGGACTAATAGAGTATACAGAGACCAGGGACTGAAGAGACCAGGGACTGAATAGAGTCTACAGAGACCAGGGACTGAAGAGAGTCTGTAGAGACCAGAGATAATCATGTATGATGTGAGTGTGCAGAGGAGATGCAGCTCCACATCACTGTAATGTAAATGCCAGGATGTAGAGTGTGGTGCTAAGAGAGAGAGAGGGGTTTTGTGGCCGGGTGATGGGGGTCTTTATAATCCAAGACATCCTTTCAGGGGGGTTTTTCTCCAGCTTTACTGACAGTAGCTGGGGCCATCCAGGACTAAAGTCCCCCCCCCCCCCTGCAGGATAATGACTTGTTGATAAAACAGCAGCTTAGCTTGAGTCTAATTGGTCGTCTAAGTATCACAGAGTGTGACTGACAGGGGACAAACGTCCAATAACAACTCGTTACCAGAGAGACTCAGATGCTGACACACTGAGACCAGAAGAGACGGCAGAGTCCACATCCTGTACTCAAGTAGAAGTACACACATCCTGTACTCAAGAAGAAGTACACACATGCTGTACTCAAGTAGAAGTACACACATCCTGTACTCAAGTAGAAGTACACACATCCTGTACTCAAGTAGAAGTACACACATCCTGTACTCAAGTAGAAGTACACACATCCTTCACTCAAGTAGAAGTACAGATACTCGTGTTTAAAAATACTCTGGTGAAAGTAGAAGTACTGACTAAACTTCTTTACTCAAGTCAAAGTAAAGAGGCTTTTGAAATGTACTTCAGTAAAAGTACCATAACTAGCAGCTGTCTTAAAGAGTACCTGACCTCCCTTTATATTAATAGAACAATAATGTCATTGTTAGCTAATGAATGTTTCCATGCTGAACAACGGCAACATGACAACGTTTTCATTGGTCCCTCTTCTTTAGAGAAGACCAGGAAATTATGGATACACGGATCGTGTTTAGGGATGCTCCGATCGCCAATTTTGGGGCCCGATCGCCGATCGCCGATCGCCGGAATCAGTATCTGCCGATGCCGATCCGATCGAGTGGGCGGGGCCTAAATGGAAGATTTAAACATCACTTTAAATCTTCCATTTAAAGTGATGTTTAAAACTCAGTTAATGGGGCTCATTCACTGGAGCTTCCACAAACAACAATCAACTTAATTATTACATTCAAATTATGTATATTATTCAAGTTTACATTCACTTTGGATAATACCACGGGAGAAATGAGCAAGCGCTCTCTTTTCCTCTCTCTCCCCTCTCTCTCCCCCTCTCTCTCTCTCCTGACAGCCCCGTCAGTATCGTCTCATGCAGCTCGCTGATCCAGTAATGTGTGAGGCCGACAGTGAAGAATAAACATATTTATAACTAGTTTAGCTTGTTCCAGAGGTAGATAAAATAGCTAAGTGTGTTAGGTCTAACTCTTAGTGCTCCGCTCACCGGTCCGTCACAGCGGGTGGAGCTGCAGGATTTCTGCTTCACACACACGTTGCATACCGCTATTTTACTGTCTTTTTCGGACACCTTAAAATAATGCCAGACCGGTGAAGCCATTTTGGCGAGCTTGTTTTGCCGCGCACAGAGAAAAGTGTCATGTATATTACGTCATGCGATCGGCCCTCGCGATCGGCATGTTTAGAGAGCACCGATCGATCG
>NW_022987601.1:327834-385334 GCF_902827165.1 Trematomus bernacchii
GAGTCCAAAACAACTCACAGACTGCACCGGGCGCTCACGTAGGAGCCTGTGACCATCAGATTGGACGACGCTGATTGGCTGAAATTATGTTTCGGCGGCATAGTTTAAAGAATAGCAACAGTTGGCTTCTGCTGCACTTGCTGCCCTCCTCGTCTGGGCGCTGTGCATAGCGCCCAGACGAGAGGAGTAATGATACACGGGCAAGGCCAGGCAGGAAACATGTGACTTATTAGTAACTTTAGACATCGTAACACAATTTTAAACGAGATTTTATTGTAGATTATACATTTTACTGATACCAATTATATCATATTTACCTTGTTTATTAAAAATAAAAATAAAAATAAAAAATATATTTTTTTAAATATATATGTTTTTTATTTTTTTATTGTTAATGTGGGGAAGAGGGGGGTCGGCGCCCCTAGCGCCCCTATGGGGCCGGCCGCCACTGGGCGGGACATCTGTAAGACCAATCACTGACGTCCAGCGCTCCTCTCTAGTCATTATAGAGCTGAACAGCGGTCTGTACTGCTGTCATATCACCTCTGAAATGTCTGAATGGACCAATCAAATGCAGTATTCAGCTAAAGCCATGTAACATGAGACTTATTTTTAACAAGCTTGCTGAATGCAAACATCATGAAACATATATTTTTTATTATCCTGAAGGAAAAATACCTCTCAGATTTATTCATTTATTTATTTCACAATTGTTTACAACATTGGCAAAATGTAGTTTGTTGATCATAAATAAAATAACTAATTTCCAAATATGACAGTATTGACTGGGATCTCCATTTGACCAAAACACCAACTTGTAAAACACATAATAAATAAAGTATAGTATCAGCATGAAGTACGATGACCAGCAGTGCATTGGACTACATTACCCATGAGCCTCAGCTGCTGCAAGATGCAAACTGACAGTTTACATTTCCTCCTTCACGACTCTTATTATTATTATTATTATTATTATTATCTATATTGTTATTATTGTGGCCCCTCCCCCTATAAAAAGCAGCCAATAGGAGCCCTCCTCGCGGCTTCACAACAGAAATCTGATTCAAATCTTCCGCAGCTCGTTATGAGGCTGCAGGTGCGCGCGGGCGGCCGTTAATCCGCTCAATTAGTGCACGGCCCCGCGCGCACGAACAATGCACCGCGGGAGCGCGCAATCCCCGCATCCCCGCGAGAATAAAAGAAAACAATGAGTTTGGTTTCTAGTTTCTCAGATAAGGTTTAAATGAACCATAATATTCTTATTACTTTTATTTAAACTGTCTTTTGAATACACCAGCACACACACCACACACACACACACAGCAACACACCCCACACACACACACCACACACACCACACACACACCACACACACACACACACACCACACACACACACACGCTTTAATAACAGAGTTACACATAACCCACGTGATGTCAAAGAGAGTATTCTAGCTTTCTGTAATTAAAAACAAGTTTATTAATAAATCATAATATTAGTATTATTTGGTTTTTTAAATTTGTCTTTGGGTGAAAAGGAAAGATCTATATTTAAGTTTCAAAGCTTCCCTAATTCATTACAGTAAAAAACAAATGAAATATCTAAATCAGAAACAGCTGGTGCTGAATCATAGAGTCATTCTCATAGAGTTTACACCTGTGATGTAAAGACAGGGTTAGGGTCACCATGATCCATCATGCTGCCTCCCAGACAGGGATCTGCCCTGCAGGTCTACAGAGTCTGGGGGCTGGAAGACTTCCCCTTCTCAATAACATGATCATCTTATGGAGTTTATTACTATCTTTACTGTATAATCATAATCATATTATTGTATGTTATTATAGAGAGTGAGACCTCCTCATTTACATAACAGTAAACAATAGAAGATCTTTTGTTGGACGCATCTTCCACCTGCCTGCTAGCCAACTAACAGTTAATATTAATCACACACACACACACACACACACACACGCACACAACACACAAACACACACACACACACACACACACACACACACACACACACACACACCACACCACACACACACACACCACACACACACACACACACACATGAGGTCATTGAAGCAGTGCCACACATGATGTCATAGAAACGTTATAACTTTATTTGTGTTTAGAAAAAGCTGTAAATAGAATAAAAAATCTCTTTATGTACAAAAGACACATGTCATGAGTCTAAAACAAACAAGCAAATAAATAAAAAACTAAAATAAACTAACGAGAGGAGGGGGGCAAAGTGCAAAGGCACAGATTATAAAGTCTCATTAAGTTGTGTTTCTTAATGTTAAGGCATCAAAGATCGTCTCCTGTTCCAGCAGAGAGTCCGGGGGGGGGGGGGGGGGGGGCTCCGGGGGGGTCCCGTAATGTCTTTATGTCACGCGGAGGTTTTAGTGGAGGTTCAGCTGTGCTGGGACCCCCCCCCCCCCCCCCCCCACAACAGGAAGGGTTATTTCTTCATGTAATTAAATAAAAAACTAAGTTAATGAAACAATATATGTTCCTAAAAAGTGAAATAATATAACTAACATAAATAATTCAAATATTAAACTAACAGTATTTAACACAAAATGCTGTTAAAAAAACAATCATTTCTGGGGTTTGTCTGTATGATCATCACACTGACCCCTCCAGTCCGCTGGTCTCAGGTCAGTTAGTCTCTATAGAGAACAGCTTTCTACCAGTCTCTGTTTCAGTAACTAGTGGCACTTTAGACTGAGCCTTAGTGACGTCAGGAGCTGCACTAGTTGCCCTGTGACGTCAGGAGCTGCACTAGTTACCTAGAAAGTCCCAACTAGTGCCCCTTAAAGGTGAAAGTGAACAGGTGAGCTGCGGAGAGTCCTGTATCTCCTTCAGTAAACAGGAGGCACGAAGGCGCGGAGGAACATGGCGTCTTGCGGCTGGAAGTAGTTCTCCGGACTGCCGGGGCTTGAGGCGCATACACCGGGGATGAAGAGGAGGAGGAAGAGGAGGATGAAGATGAGGAAGAGGAGCAGCTCACACGCCTCGCTGCTGCTGCCGGGGTTGATGGGAGCCTCCGCCCGGTGGAAGGATCTCTCCGCCTCCAGGTCTGCGTTGCGGAGGGTTTCCGACAGAGCCCAGATGTAGTTGTGCGCGAACCGCAGCGTCTCGATCTTGGTCATCTTGGTTCTCCTCCGGGCACGCGGGCAGCACCTCGCGCAGAATCTCGAGTGCGTCGTTCAGGCTGTGCATGCGGTTGCGCTCCGCGGTCGTTGGCCTTCACGCGCCGGTTCCTCTTCACTGGGGGTCCGCCGTCCGCGCGCCCCCTTCGCTTCTTCATCACGGGGGAGGTAGCGCACGGGCTGCGGGAGTTCTCATCGTCGCTGCGCGCGGGAGAACCCGGCTGCTGGTGTCGGTGTCTGAGAGCGCGAGGGTCCATGTTGTCTGAGAGCGCGAGGTCCATGTTGTCTGATGAAGAGATGAAGGAGCAGGTGAGAGAGGCACGCGCTGCGGAGAGACAGAGAGAGACAGAGACACGCGCCTGTGCTTCAGGTGTTCGGATGAGCTCGTGCGAGCCGGTGAGTCTGGCACACGACCGGCGCGAGGCAACTTATATACTGACCGGACACCCCCCCCCCCCCCTCCTCTGAATCCCCCCCCCCCCGCGGCAGGTCTGCCCCGTGCCGCCTGGAGCTATTCATTAACATAACCCCCCCCGCCGCGCGCACAGAAGCGTGCCGGTGATCAGCGCGAGCCAATCAGAGGGCGAGGCTGGCCACGCGAACACCAAGCAGGACACACACACACACACACCACAAACACACAACACACACACACACCATCCACACACACACACACACACACACACAACACACCACACACACACTAACACACACCTCCCTGTAAGGCAGAAACTTTGCGGAGTTGAAGCCAAAAACATAAAAAAAGAGAATAAAGAAAGAAGAGCCCCCCCCCTGCTGGGTGGAGACACGCTCCGGAGGATCCTCACACACACACACACACACACACACCACACACACACACACACACACACACACACACACACACACACACACACACTCACACACACTTCAGTAACAAGACAGTTTTAAAACTTTTCTTAACTTTAAGTTTTATTTCTGGAGAACCTTTCAGAATAAAAGTTGCAAAGAGTTTTTCAGAATAAAGCATGGATGTGCTCTTTTCATTCCGAGACCAGAGAGGTGTTATTCACAGAGTGTACTAAAACACCTCCCGTCTGAGTTTCAGATTGTAGTGAACGTTGCTCATCAGAAACCTAACCCTCACATCAGCAGCGAGTGAGAGGCGGTTGATCCCTCAATACAAAGCTCATTCAATAAAGTTTGATTCAATAAAACAGATTATTAAAGTAAAAGCTATAACTTTACCAGAGCTTTATTTAAATGAACATTTAAGGCCCTAAAATACATTAATGGAAGGATTCATTTTAAAAATGTTTATGTTAATATTTAGTAAATAACTGTTTATTATTTATTCCTGTTAACATCTCATTATAATAAGAGGAGAGGAGTGTGTGTGTGTGTGTGTGTGTGTGTGTGTGTGTGTGTGTGTGTGTTTGTGTGTGTGTGTTTGTGTGTGTGTGTGTGTGTGTGTGTGTGTGTGTGTGGTGTGAGAGAGAGTGGGTGGAAGTGGAAGTGTGTGTCGGTGGTTAAATACAAGCTGTTTCCCTTTGAAGTGACTGTAAACTGCAAACCTCTACCTTCTTCTCCTCCCACGCACACACACACACACACCACACACACACACACACACACACACACACACACACACACACACACACACACACAACACACACACACAAAGTTAGTATTTAAAGTTTCCTGAAAGTGTATTCGTTCACATTTGTTTATGTTGTTGTTGTTGTTGTTGTTGTTGTTGTGTAAACACATGCATCTGTAGATCTTTAATCCCTTAAAGAAGGTTTAATGTTTGTTTATGAGAGCAGACAGAAGAGGCGTTCAGGGTCAGTGGGGGAAAAGTAGCTCTGACAGTTTAACAAGACAGACTTGGCTCTTAAAAGTGCCTTTGGGTTGTTTGGAGTTTGGAAAAACAAAGGGTTGTTTTTTGGAGAACAAATTGCAGGATCTGTTGAGAGAAAACAACATAATTTAGAAACTCAAAAATAAACAAACAATGCCAGTGTAATTGTTGTTGTTTACAACTGTTCTACTTGGCTAATAACCAATTAATGCTTACTACTGTTGTCATTAAGGTATTTTCACACCATCGCACAGCAAAATCACTGCCACCAGTCATTTAAATAAGTAATTTGTACAAAAATTATAAAAGTATTATTACTATTAATACTAAAAACACATGTATACAAAGTATTATTAATAGATTTACGATTCGAAAATTATAAAAGCAGAGTAGACATGTGGAGATTATCCGGCTGAAACAAAACGTGATCCGTCTCTTAAATGTGTGTCAACCACAGACCTTATTTCGAGCTATTTTCCAAAATCCTATGGAGAAATTGCAGTGCGTTTTCTAGCTAGCTAGCTAGCTAGCAAGCTAGCTCAGGCGAGTTCATTTGTTATATTTAGGTAATACCCTATATTATTTAGTTACTATACCCCTCAGAAAGGTGCCAGAAACAACATTGGGCGCCGATTAGATTATTATTATTATTATTCGTGGCTAAGTTTATCGTATTTCCTATAACTATGTGTTACCCATGCTCTTACTGTACCTTGATTCTGAAGAACTGCGACTCTCTCATCCAGGTTTGGTCACGTAAAGTGCAAAGGTATGCCGTCTTTACGACGGGTACCTGAGGATTGTGGGTAATGTAATCGCAAAGCGGACAGAAGTCATCACAACAATAGCTGGGGATTGTGGGTAGTGTAGTCTCTTTGGCGCTCCACATTTCAGAGAAAACAAGTTGTCTCAGAATTGAAGGGGAAAAAACACAAAAGCATTGTACACACACTAAAACCTATCAATGTCGTTAATTAACAAAGGTAATCTGGTTGTTTTTGAGTTGATGAGTAGTGGAGATATCACTGTCAAATCAATCGACAGTAAGGGGAATACTTACTTCCGGGTGTACAATTCTTCGTTATCCAATGGGAATGGACGCTCACATTGCCTTTAACAGCCTCCGACACAAACGAATGCGGTGCTTCCCTGAGCGTCAAATACCGCCGCCGATGGGAATACATTGCAATCAGTTGAAAGCTCTTTGCGTCCGTTTATGAAGCTGAAGGAGCCTCGGCGCGTCACAACTGGACGCCACGGGACCCTGACCAAGCGTCGCTCCTGGACGCTTAGGAGTGAGAGTGTGTTGCTGAAACAGGTTCATAGTGAAGCGTCAGCAGCTCACTCAGGTTTGATGGAAACCTTTTACCCAAAAAAACACTTTTTAGCTCAAACTCTTTTGGGTTTAGGATTTATTCAGCGAGGGGTTCTCTGAACTTTTTCATTCAGCGAGGGGTTCTCTGAACTTTTTCATTCAGCGAGGGGTTCTCTGTACTTTTTCATTCAGCGAGGGGTTCTCTGTACTTTTTCATTCAGCGAGGGGTTCTCTGTACTTTTCATTCAGCGAGGGTTCTCTGAACTTTTTCATTCAGCGAGGGGTTCTCTGTACTTTTTCATTCAGCGAGGGGTTCTCTGTACTTTTCATTCAGCGAGGGGTTTCTCTCTGTACTTTTTCATTCAGTGAGGGGTTCTTCTCTGTACTTTTTCATTCAGCGAGGGGTTCTCTCTGTACTTTTTCATTCAGTGAGGGGTTCTCTCTGTACTTTTTCATTCAGTGAGGGGTTCTCTCTGTACTTTTTCATTCAGTGAGGGGTTCTCTCTGTACTTTTTCATTCAGTGAGGGGTTCTCTCTGTACTTTTTCATTCAGTGAGGGGTTCTCTGTACTTTTTCATTCAGTGAGGGGTTCTCTCTGTACTTTTTCATTCAGTGAGGGGTTCTCTCTGTACTTTTCATTCAGTGAGGGGTTCTCTGTACTTTTTCATTCAGTGAGGGGTTCTCTCTGTACTTTTTCATTCAGTGAGGGGTTCTCTGTACTTTTTCATTCAGTGAGGGGTTCTCTGTACTTTTTCATTCAGTGAGGGGTTCTCTCTGTACTTTTTCATTCAGCGAGGGGTTCTCTGTACTTTTTCATTCAGCGAGGGGTTCTCTGTGTACTTTTTTCATTCAGTGAGGGGTTCTCTGTACTTTTTCATTCAGTGAGGGGTTCTCTCTGTACTTTTTCATTCAGTGAGGGGTTCTCTGTACTTTTTCATTCAGTGAGGGGTTCTCTCTGTACTTTTTCATTCAGTGAGGGGTTCTCTGTACTTTTTCATTCAGTGAGGGGTTCTCTCTGTACTTTTTCATTCAGTGAGGGTTCTCTGTACTTTTTTCATTCAGTGAGGGGTTCTCTCTGTACTTTTTCATTCAGCGAGTGGTTCTCTGTACTTTTTCATTCAGCGAGGGGTTTCTCTGTACTTTTCATTCAGCGATGGGTTCTCTGTACTTTTTCATTCAGGCGAGTGGTTCTCTGTACTTTTTCATTCAGCGAGGGGGTTCTCTGTGTACTTTTTTCATTCAGCGATGGGGTTTCTCTCTGTACTTTTTCATTCAGCGAGGGGTTCTCTGTGTACTTTTTCATTCAGCGAGGGGTTCTCTGTGTACTTTTTCATTCAGTGAGGGGTTCTCTGTGTACTTTTTTTGTTCAGCGAGGGGTTCTCTCTGTACTTTTTCATTCAGCGAGGGGTTCTCTGTACTTTTTCATTCAGCGAGGGTTTCTCTGTACTTTTTCATTCAGCGAGGGGTTCTCTGTACTTTTTTTTGTTCAGTGAGGGGTTCTCTGTACTTTTTTTGTTCAGTGAGGGGTTCTCTGTACTTTTTTTGTTCAGTGAGGGGTTCTCTGTGTACTTTTTTCTGACTCGAGTTTTTTTCATTAAAGTGTGAAAATGTATAAAATCTAATTTCTTTCATTTTCATGCTTCCCTTTTCCTCAGTTCCAGCCTCTTCTGAAAGCACGACCAGAAACTACACTCTGCAGAAACTAATCTCTCTCTGTTCCTTCAAAATAAAATCTGTTCAAACTATTTTTTTATTCCACCTCATTCGTTTCCTTCCTTTCCCTATCTTTCTGAAAGTGTGCTCACTCTGCAGCAAACCAGTTTCCTCCTAACAAGTCTGAGTTTAGGGGAAGTTAATCAGCGCTGTCTGTTCCTTCAAAGTAAAATGTGTTAAAACTCATTTGTTTAACTTGTGAAAATCTCCTAATTTCCTTCAGTTCCAGTTCTTCTCAAAGCACGACCAGAAACTAACAAACGTTGCAATCTTTTTTTCGGTTCCTTCAAAATAAAATCTGTTAAAACTACACTTCTCTCTTTTCACTTCCACTTGTCCTCCCTCCCTGTTTCCTCTCCCTGTTTCCTCTCCCTGTTTCCTCTCCCTGTTTCCTCTCCCTGGTTTTGCACAGACTTTTACAGAAAACCCATATTTCCCCTCTACAAATATCACTTAAGGGTTGTTATTCAGCGCTGCTTGAGTTTCCTTGCTTTCTCGTCTGTTTCTTCAAAATAAAATGTGTTAAAACTCTTTTTTTTTTACTTCAAACTCTCCCTATTTCCTTCCCTCCTCTCCCGTCTCCTCTCCCGTCTCCTCTCCCGTCTCCTCTCCCATCTCCTCTCCTGTCTCCTGTCTCCTCTCCTGTCTCCTGTCTCCTCTCCTGTCTCCTCTCCTGTCTCCTCTCCTGTCTCCTCTCCTCTCCCGTCTCCTCTCCTGTCTCCTCTCCTGTCTCCTGTCTCCTCTCCTGTCTCCCGTTCTCCTCTCCCGTCTCCTCTCCTGTTCTCCTGTCCTCCTGTTCTCCTGTCCTCCTCTCCTGTCTCCTGTCTCCTCTCCTGTCTCCTGTCTCCTCTCCTGTCTCCTGTCTCCTCTCCTGCTCAGACAGCTGCGGCTGACTCTCTGCAGACGGAGGATTTCTCTGCTTGTGTTTGCGAGCGTTTCTTCGGAGCTTTATCCTCTTAGAGGCCAACAGGATTTAGGATTGCAGACTTGTTGGGGGCCCTTTTGCTGAGGCTTGTGCCGGCCCTGCAGCCCCTGATTTGTGTGCAGGCTGGGCTGGGTTTTGTTCCCGCTGGGGCCATTTGAATAAGAATGATGCCATAGAGTGGCTGAGGCAGAAAGAAAGACAGCCACAAAGGGACAGAGGAGCTGCATTTGGACGCAGGACAAACCCAGGAGAGGAGTGAAAAGGAGTGCAGGGCGCGGAGGCCACAAAGGAACAATTCACCTTATAATCGCTTTGATATATTATACATGCCTGAAGACTCTAAACATTGTGTAATTATTTATAAATGACTGTCCCCCCCTCTCCTGCTGAAGAAAGAGCAGAACAGCTCTGCAGGTCTCTGCGGAGCTGCAAACGGAATAAATGGAATAATTAATGGAAAATGGCATGCCTGTCTCATAAAGATGTCTTTAAAAAACACTTAAGAAAATTGTCCCGGGCCTGTGTGCGCTCACGCTGCCGAGGAGAGGACAAGAGGAACAAAAAGCCAGACTTCATGAAGTGAAACAGTCCGTCTGCGCAATTAAACTCTGCAACGCTCAATCTGCCGCCGCGTCCTGCCGAGAGAGACCGGATCATCAGGGTCTCCTTCAGGGTCTCCTTCGGGGTCTCCTTCGGGGTCTCCTTCCGGGTCGCTTTGAACAGTCTCTTTGAACAGTCTTTGAACAGTCTAGAGCGTCCTACGGAGGCCGCCAGGTGTGCTAACGTGCTACAGCATCTCAAACCTCCTCCATCAGAGGAGCAGCTTCAGAGAGGATGCAGATATAAAAACACAAATGTTCCTCATGAAGAAACATCTCCAGCGTTTACTAAAAGCTTTCTGCAGCTTTTAGTAAACGCTGCATGTCTCCTGAAGCTGCTGAATGTTTTCTAAACGCTGCATGTCTCCTGAAGCTGCTGAATGTTCTCTAAACGCTGCACGTCTCCTGAAGCTGCTGAATGTTCTCTAAAGCGCTGCACGTCTCCTGAAGCTGCTGAATGTTCTCTAACAACAGAAGTTTCTTCATGAGGAACATTTGTGTTTTTATATCTGCATCCTCTCTGAAGCTGCTCCTCTGATGGAAGAGTTTAGTGTGTTTTCAAACTGCATTGAGATCAAGTTTTTAAGACGTCTCGTCTCTTATGTCGTGCGCTCGTACTTTTGGTCACAGAGTTTTGTGTTGTGTTGAAACTTTGGCCTCGTTTTCCTTGAAGGACACTAGAGAAACAACAATAGAGAGCAACAGTGAGCGTGTGCGGCTAAATGAAGAGGAGAAGAAGAAGAGTGTGTGAGAATTAATCCCAGAAGAAGAAGAAAGAGCGGCTCAGAGTGACAGGATTAACGCTCGGAGACACGAGACTGTGAGTGAATTTCAATGAAGTGAAACACGATGAGAAAATAACACAGAGTGAAATGAACCAAAGAACCCCCCCCCCCCGAACACACTCACACACACACCACACACACACACACACACACACCACACACACACACACCACACACACACACACACACACACACACACACACACAGAACAGAAGCAGCGAGCTGGAGGACTCTCAGGAAACAGAACAAAGCAGTAATCCTGTAAAACACGAGGGCGATCTAAATCCTCTCAAAGCGTCCACTCACACCTCGAAGCGCTTTAAGTGCAATAAACACTTTATTTTATACATTTCATTAAAGTTACTACTGGCTCCTTTAACACTTCAAAACAGAAAGAAATGGCCGTTGAGTTTTAAGACAGTTACTTTTACTCCAAAGGGTCATGTCAGTATTTTTTATTATAACGTTTCTTTATTTTATTTTATTAACTTACTTCTTTGTTTAAGCTACCCTGCTGATGTTGTAGTGTCTCTACTTTAAAGAGTCCTCTCTACTTTAAAGAGTCCTCTCCTGCTGATATTGTAGTGTCTCTACTTTAAAGAGTCCTCTCTACTTTAAAGAGTCCTCTCTACTTTAAAGAGTCCTCTCCTGCTGATGTTGTAGTGTCTCTACTTTAAAGAGTCCTCTCCTGCTGATGTTGTAGTGTCTACTTTAAAGAGTCCTCTCCTGCTGATGTTGTAGTGCTCTCTACTTTAAAGAGTCCTCTCCGCTGATGTTGTAGTGTCTCTACTTTAAAGAGTACTCTCTACTTTAAAGAGTCCTCTCCTGCTGATGTTGTAGTGTCTCTACTTTAAAGAGTACTCTCTACTTTAAAGAGTCCCCTCCTGCTGATGTTCAGGTGTATATCAGTATGTAGTGTCTCTACTTTAAAGAGTACTCTACTTTAAAGAGTCCTCTCCAGCTGATGTTCAGGTGTATATCAGTATGTAGTGTCTCTACTTTAAAGAGTCCTCTCCTGCTGATGTTCAGGTGTATATCAGTATGTAGTGTCTCTACTTTAAAGAGTCCCTCTCCTGCTGATGTCCAGGTGTATATCAGTATGTAGTGTCTCTACTTTATAAAGAGGTCCTCCCTCTGCTGCTGATGTTCAGGTGTATATCAGTATGTAGTGTCTCTACTTTAAAGAGTCCTCTCCGGCTGATGTTCAGGTGTATATCAGTAGTAGTGTCTCTACTTTAAAGAGTCCTCTCCAGCTGATGTTCAGGTGTATATCAGTCTGTAGTGTCTCTACTTTAACGAGTCTCTCCTGCTGATGTTCAGGGTGTATATCAGTATCGTAGTGTCTCTACTTTAAAGAGTCCTCTCCTGCTGATGTTCAGGTGTATATCAGTATGTAGTGTCTCTACTTTAAAGAAGTCCTCTCCTGCTGATGTTCAGGTGTATATCAGTATGTAGTGTCTCTACTTTAAAGAGTCATCTCCTGCTGAATGATGTTGTTTCATGATGGTCACTTATTGTGAAAAGCCTTTCTTAAATGAACCACTATCAGCCTTTTTTATAGTCTTTTATTTGAAGAGCTTGTGTTAAAAGAGCCAAACCGACTAATCCAGTTTCAGTCTGTTTCATAAATAGTCTCTTATTGTGAAAACCCGAGGTTTAACGAGCCTATCAAACTGATAAAGATATTTTATTGTGAAAAGCCTGTCTTATATAATCCTAACAAACTGAGCCAGCATCAGATAAAGAAGCCTCTTATTGTGAAAAAGCTTCTCCTGAATGACCAAGTGAACCAGAATAGTTTCTTAAAGGAGTCTCTTATTTTGAAAACCTGTGTTGAATCTATCATATCAAACTGAACCAGGATCAGTCAGTTTCATAAATTGTCTCTTATTGTGAAAACCCAGTGTTGAATTAGCCTATCAAACTGAACCAGGATCAGGGGATATCAATCAGAAGTATTTTATTGTGAAAAGCTTCTCCTGAATGACCCAGAGTGGTTTCTTAAAGTAGTCTCTTATTTTGAAAAGCCCGCGTTGAATCAAGCAATTGAACCAGGATCAGCCAGCTCATAAATAGTCTCTTATTGTGAAAACCTGATGTTTAACGAGCCTATCAAACGGATACAAATCCTTTATTGTGAAAAGCCTCTCTTCAAAGACTCTAATAAACTCAGCCAGCATCATATAAAGAAGCCTCTTATTGTGAAAAGCCTGTGTTGATGAGCCTATCAAACTGAACCATATCCATTACTGCAGCTTTGTACACGCGAGGCGTTTAGGGTCCAGTTTGAGACGTGGACGTGAAGGATGAACCCGCGATGCGTTCAGGTGCAGATTTCCTTCTCTCCCCGGGGTCGTGGCGTTGCCATGGTTTCGGCGGGGCCGCAGACTGTCTCTTTGTTGGTGCTAATAGTCGAGCAAACTGGAGGTAAATTATGACCAAGAGCAAACAGCCCGAAGACAAGTGAAAGGGAAGCGGCCCGCGTTTCCCAGAATGCATCAGCAGATTGATGGAGGCTGCATTCAGGGACCTGATGGACGGCGCGTTCCTTCAGATTAAACCTTCCTGAACAACAAGAGGAGATGGGAAGAGATTCATAACGAGAGACAGCCGAGAGAGGAAAACACGCATCAGAGTGTGTGTGCACAGGCGTGATGGAGGAGGAGACTCATAACAACACACACACACACACACACACACACACACACACACACACACACACACACCACACACACACACACAACAAGCACACACACACACACACACACTCAGACACACCCACAGACACACACATATCACACCACACACAACACACACACACTCACACACACACGCACACACACTCACCTACACACACACAGACACACACTCACTCTCACACACACACACACACACACACACTCACACACACACACACACACACACTCACACAGACACACACACACGCACACACACACTCTCACACACACACACATCAACTCAAAGAACAACACACCACAAACAAAACACAAACACACACACAAACAACACACATAACACACAACACACGCAACTCACACACAAACACACACACACACACACACACACAACACACACACACATGCACACAAACACACACACACACTCACACAGACAACACTCACACATACACACAACTCACACACACACACACACACAGGCAGAGACACACACACACACCCACTCACACACCCACACACCACACACACACACACACACACACACAACACACACACACCACACACACACACACACACACTCACACAGACACACACATTCTTATAAAGGTCTCTTATTTTGAAAAACCTCTCTGTTTGTTGAGCCCAACGAACTGAACCAGCATCAGTCTGTTCTTAAAGAAACCCCAGGGAGGAAGAAGCCTAACACAGTTGTCTTTTATTGTGAAAAGCTTCTCTCAAACAAAAGCCAACAAACTCCGTATACTCCTGTCAACTAGAAGGTGTCTTTTATTTTGAGAAACCTCTCTTAAATGATCCAAACACCTGATTGGCATCAAGTCTCTTATTGTGAAAGAGCTGTAAACATGGTGCACCCAGAAGAAGTCTCTTATTGGGAAAAGGACTTTCCTTTATATATATTTACATGTTTTATATTTCTCTGAATGTCTCTTGTACGTCATTGTTTAACAGTCTAACACCTCCTAGTGGTTTGGCCTCCATTTGTAGTCTTTCTGTGTCTCTTTCAGGGCTCTCGGCTAACTTCTTTCACCATCCTCCCGGAACCGTCCCGAAATACAATCTAAGCCGTCCCGAAATTAATGTGGACCGTCCCGAATTTAAAATATTAGTTTTTCTACATTATCATTAGTTAAAATCATTCAAAGTGACCTTTAACATAAATAAAACATCATACAAATCATTAGATGATAATTCATCAACCTTTTTAATTGAGTAAATCAGTCAAACACATAAACAAAGGCCAAATATATTTAAAAAAAACACACAAGCGAGAAAGTTACTCTAATATTGAATCCAATCAAGTTCTATCCAATTATCAAAAACATCCAACACTCTGTCCTGAAGACAGAAGACAGAACCCAGAGTAACCTAACCAGGATGACAGTCTGTAACACAGTCAGGAGACCTTTACAAACTGCCCCGCCCCCTCGCACACAGACGGGGGAGAGAGCTCTCTCGTCTGGATTGGAAAGATCGAAAATAAGATCGAAAATACATCATAGACGCATTTTGTAGACTTATTGCATATTAGAAACGGAGTTGGCGAAACTAAAACTGCGATATAATGTTCATGTAGCAATAATACATGACATATATGTTTTAAATGTCTCCACTACCGATAAAAAGTCAGATAACGTCGGAGCTTAACGCTACCACTGTCTTTAATAATTCCGGCCCGGGGCCCGTTTAATACCGGGGCTCGGTACCCATCCCTACATGGGGAGAGACGCAGCATATTGCTAAGGACTAAATACGATGGAGAGTTCTCATCTCAGCCTTATTACCCATAGGGGATGAAGAGGAGTTAGTAAATAAAGAGGCCGGCGCTCCAGGGTTAGGTTCTGCTGTGCGTTTTCGTGATGTAACGTAAACAATTGCAGAATTCCTCCACGGGATGCCATTGTCATTGTACATCACTCAACGCGAAATACACACACTCAGTACATAGCTAGACCCAATAATTTGCGGGCCAGGAGTTTGCGGGCACAGCTGTGTGTGTGTGTGTGTGTGTGTGTGTGTATTTCGCGGTTTGCTAAATGTTTTGTGCGTGTGTGTTTATGTTGACAAGGAGGTTTAATAACTGTGCTACACAAAACGTGCAGTCAGTTTCATTTTCATCGCCGTTCGTACTGTAGTAGAGTTATCAGGGTATTTTTATTTTAACTCTCGTCCCAAATTCGTCCCAAGATTATTTTTTATCCTCCCCGACCCTATTTTTTTCGGCCCCGGGACGACGGGACGTCCTTAAGCTCGAGCCCTGGTCTCTTTGTAGTCTTTCTGTGTCTTTTTGTAGTCTTGAAAAGCCTCTTACACACCGAGCCGATTATCGGCGTCGATAGATGTCGGGCCGCCGATGAGCGTCGTGTCGCCCTACTCAGATTGGTGTGTACTGCACCGTCGTGTCTTTTTGGCCGTGCCGACACCTTCCGCCGTCGGCCAAAGAAATCACTCTGATTGGCTGTTCAGCTTAGCGAATCAGTGCATGAGAAGCGAAACGGAAGTGAGGGACCCAAACAAACTATTAAGAAGGTAAATCTGAGATTTCATTTAACTCCAGCTCTCGACACAGGTTCGGGAAAGCCCCGTGAGCTTCTCGCTGTAGAGTGAAAATGGAACGCACACGCTATTTGTTGTTTGTTTATATCACGCAGTCTGTTCTTCTTCTCTCGGTTATCACGCAGTCTGTCTTCCGGTTGCCTCTTTTGAATGACGAATACACACTACCGCCGCCTGCTGGTTACGCGAGTTATTGCCACTCACGCATGCGCAGTTCGTACGTGCTACTTGGCCGTCGGCTGAAGTCTTTGCGGTTGTGTTCCAGTGTGAAACATGAGACGTGAGGCGAGCGTGATGGCGGCGACGTGAGGCGACGTTGATGGCGACGACGTGAGGCGGCGACGTGAGGCGACGTGAGGAGACGTGATGGGGGCGACGTGAGGCGACGTGAGGCGACGTGAGGCGACGTGAGGCGACGTGAGGCGACGTGAGGCGACGTGAGGCGACGTTCCGTCGGGACGTGTTCTTTGGTGTTCTTTGGCGTCAGTTTGGTGTGTAAGGCTTAAGCTGCCTGTGTCCCATAAAGATATCCCAGTAGGACCAGGGGGGTATACTACGAATCTAGTTCAACATATCCTGGATATGTTTTGAGTTATCCGGTTGACTTAATCCAAAAAAAAAAACGCTCTCGCTAAACTGTTCTACGATGCTGGCTATCAACTCGATCGCTCAAGCCAGCCGTGTCCTATCTAGTTAGGTGCGCGTTCACATGAAAGGGGTGGTATTTGGAGCATTCGACCAATCTCAAACATGGACAAGCGTACTGACAGCGCAGCATCATACTTCCTGAATGAAAAGTCAACTAATATTAGACAAATGTGAAGAAGTTAAACTTTAAACATCCATAACTTAAACACTTTATCCAGGATCAAAGCCACATAGCTGCACCTGCAAGGTGAATACAGCTGGTAAAAGAAAAAGCGTTTGAATGCGTACATTAACAGGTTTATGATATCACTGCCCCGTCCAAGACACGATCTGACTTTAATTACATTTGACTCGAGTGTTTCGTCAACTTAATGTGTTAAAATAATACTTCTGCATACAGTATGTGACACTGTGAGTGTTGCACGGCCAGATACGGCTCAAGAAGCTGACTCAGATAAGGAAATATATGAAACATTATGATGTGATATGATATGAATGATAATGGGACACATCGACGTCTGCACTCACAGTGCCGCGGACTGTACTTAATGTTACTCTGATCCGGTTACTTATGTTGTGGCAGATATTTAAGTAAGCTTTCTTAACGCTAATGTTATAATAGTCAGATTGCTCTGAAGATGGGAGGGGATATTCTATTCATTTTCACGTTCACACAGTCGGTGATTTTGGCCGGCCGTCTTTCCTGCAACGGCAGTTTAAACTCTATTTCCTTTCTCCTCCTGTCATATGAATTGATCGCTTTAAACTCTGCACACTGAGCTCTGATTGGTCAGTAGGCAGTGCTTTTATCCTGGAACCTATCCTGCTCCGGAGGCTAGCCGTTCAGAATAAGTTATCTAGCCTGCTAAAAAGTGAACCAGCTTCGTAGGACCGGAAACCCCTGAAGTTAGCTTGCTTCGTAGTATAGGCCCCAGCTGATGGTCATGTGACTCCACTGGTTTCCCTTCTAGCATGTTCTCCTGTTTCACCCAAACCTCAACACAGTCTTCTTGAGTTTCCAACTAGAATGGTTTCTTATAGGAGTCTCTTATTGTGAAAATCTGTAAACTATAATCAGGTTTTTTCTTAGTAGACTCTTATTTTGAAAAACCCATGTTGAATCAAGCACAACAAACTGAACCAGGATCTGTTTTATGATGGTCGCTTTATTTTCTATTCTGTTTCACAAAACATCAACACAGCTTTCTGAGAGTCCAACACCTCTTATACTTCTTCTGAGTGTATGCAGTGTGTGTGTGTGTGTGTGTGTGTGTGTGTGTGTGTGTGTGTGTGTGTGTGTGTGTGTGTGTGTGTGGTGTGTGTGTGTGTGTGTGTGTGTGTGTGTGTGTGTGTGTGTGTGTGTGTGTGTGTGTGTGTGTGTCTGTGTCTGTGTGAGTGTGTGTGTGTGTGTGTGTGTGTGTGTGTGTGTGTGTGTGCGTGCGTGTGTGTGTGTGTGTGCTGTTACATGGCAGGGATTGAGCTGTGACTAATATGCTCCAATCAAAAATCATTAACAATCTACTCGTGTGATCAAATCAACAACAACACAAGTTAAATGCAACGATTCCATCCACCTGATCAACAACAACACTGACTGTGAGCATGTGTGTGTGTCTGTCTGTGTGTGTGTGTGTGTGTGTGCGTGTTTGTGTGTCTGTGTGTGTGTGTGTGGGGCCATATGGTTTGGAGAGCAATAACTTGAGCAGCCTCCAACAAAGGGGTAATTGAGGAGCGGAGGCTGAGTCTTGACTCGACAAAGCTGAGAAAACTCTTCTTTCAGGGTCCCTTGGAGTCTTTCAGCCCTAATGAAGCTGTTGTCTGGGGGAGTGTTTGGGGGGGGGCGCCTGGACGTGATTTGTCATACAATCTGAATCTTTAGGCCGGCAGAGAGACCTCCTCCCCATATGTCTGCTTCGTTTGCATCTGAAAGCTGGAGGAGTGGGGGGGGGGGTCATCAGGCTGGAGGGTGCATCAGAATGAGGCGGTGTTCAAGAGACATAGAAACCTATATATCTGACAGAGAAGAAGAAATAAATAAACAACATTCTTCAGCCAGATTCACAAAGAATGGTTTTATTGTGAAAATCCTGTGTTGAATGAGCCTATCAAACTGAACCAGGATCAGGCGTCTCTTATTGTGAAAATCCTGTGTTGAATGAGCCTATCAAACTGAACCGGGATCAGGCGTCTCTTATTTTGAAAATCCTGTGTTGAATGAGCCTATCAAAGTGAACCAGGATCAGACATCTCTTATTGTGAAATCCTGTGTTGAATGAGCCTATCAAACTGAACCGGGATCAGGCGTCTCTTATTGTGAAAATCCTGTGTTGAATGAGCCTATCAAACTGAACCGGGATCAGGCGTCTCTTATTGTGAAAAAAGGTCTAAAATCAGCCTTAAAAACTAAACTCTAATCAGGTTTTCTCTTAAAGTAGTCTCTTATTGTGAAAAACACAATGTTGAATGAAGTCTTACAAACTGATAAAGTTATTTTATTGTGAAAAGCCTGTCTTATATAAGCTAATAAACTGAGCCAGCATCAGATAAAGAAGCCTCTTATTGTGAAAAGCCAGTGTTGAATGAGCCAGTCCCTTCAAAGTAGTCTCTTATTGTGAAAAGCCTCTCTTTAGTGAACATTAAAACTGAACTAGGATCAGTCTGTTTCTTAAAGTAGTCTCTTATTGTAATCCTGTGTTGAATGAACCAGGATCAGGGGATATCAATCAATCTCTTATTGTGAAAAGCTTCTCCTGAATGACCCACTGAACCAGAATGGAGTCTCTTATTGGGAAAAACTGTCTAAAATGAGCCTTAAAAAAATCAACTTTAATCAGCTTTTCTCTAAAAGTAGACTCTTATTTTGAAAAGCTTGTGTTGATTGACCCAGAGAAGCTGAACTAGGATCAGTCTGTTTCACACAGAAGACTCTTATTGTGAAAATCCTGTCTAAAATGAACATTAAAACTGAACTAGGATCAGTCTGTTTCTTAAAGTAGCCTCTTATTGTGAAAACCCCGTCTTGAATGACCCTATGAAACTGAACCAGGATCAGCCAGTCCCTCAAAGTAGTCTCTTATTGTGAAAAGCCTCTCTTTAATGAGCCTATCAAACTGAACCAGGATCAGCTAGTCCCTCAAAGCAGTCTCTTATTGTGAAACGCCTCTCTTTAATGAGCCTATCAAACTGAACCAGGATCAGCCAGTCCCTCAAAGTAGTCTCTTATTGTGAAAAGCCTCTCTTAATGAGCCTATCAAACTGAACCAGGATCAGCTAGTCCCTCAAAGCAGTCTCTTATTGTGAAAAGCCTCTCTTTAATGAGCCTATCAAACTGAACCAGGATCAGCCAGTCCCTCAAAGAAGTCTCTTATTGTGAAAATACCTTCTTTAATGAGCCTATCAAACTGAACCAGGATCAGCCAGTCCCCTCAAAGAAGTCTCTTATTGTGAAAATACCTTCTTTAATGAGCCTATCAAACTGAACCAGGATCAGCCAGTCCCTCAAAGAAGTCTCTTATTGTGAAAATACCTTCTTTAATGAGCCTATCAAACTGAACCAGGATCAGCCAGTCCCTCAATGAAGTCTCTTATTGTGAAAATACCTTCTTTAATGAGCCTATCAAACTGAACCAGGATCAGCCAGTCCCTCAAAGAAGTCTCTTATTGTGAAAATACCTTCTTTAATGAGCATACAAACTTGAAAATCATAAATGAGTGTTTTATTTTGGAAAGCTTTATTGACCGAGACAAACTGGTCCAGCATCAGCCAGTTTCATAAATGAGTCTTTTATTTTGAAAAACCCTTGTAGATACTTCTTGCAGAAAAATTCAATTGGAAATCGCCTCTAAATGTTGTTTTGATGACATTTGCATGATTGTGTTTATTTCTCTGTCGTCCAGACACTTACACATTAATCTGAATTACCCCCAAAATGAATCTGAACAATCACAGAGTTTAAATCACGTGAGATTTGAGGAGATTTGTTGAGATTTGTGCAAAAAAACACATCAGATTTGGTCCAGTTTCTGCTGCACGGCTGCTCTGTGGAGGCATTCAGACTCTGAGGATGATGATGATGATGATGAAGATGACGAAGATGATGATGGTGATGATGAAGGTGATGCTGCAGATGGAGGGAGGGGGGGTGGGGGTGGGGGGGGGTCATGACCTCTGTGTCTCTGCAGACATCTGTAGCTGCTGCACATTCCCTGACGTCCAATCAGAGCTCTGCAAGAATGTGTGACCTGCAACCCCCAAGCCCCGCCCTGAACCCTGACACACACACACACACACACACACACACACACACCACACACACACACACACCACACACACACACACACACACACACACACACACACACACACCACACACACACACACACACACACACACACACACACACACACACACACACACACACACACCCCCTGTGGGTTAACATTGATCTCTGGGAAAATATATAAATATATAAAGAGTGGACGGTGTTCTGCAGCCTTTATCATAGAGGAGGCTCTTATTTTGAAAAACCTCTCTCTAATGAGTCTGAGAAACAGAACCAGCCTTTATCACAGATGAGGCTCTTATTTTGAAAAACCTTCCTTAAATGAGCCCAGCAAACTGTACCAGAATCAGTCTGATTTAAAAGTGAGTCTTTTATTGTGAAAAGCCTCCCCTCTGCTGCTGCTGCACTGACCCTGAAAGCACCTGTCAGATAAAAGGTCATAAATAGCCATGAGTGAAATCTGGTGAGTCAACAGCGCCCTCTGCTGGACAACAACCGGAAGTGATGGTGGAGAAATCAGCAGATATTAAACATTATAAAAATGAATAAAGCATTTAAAAAATATACAAAAAGTGAAAAGTAATTTAGAATGTTTGAATATATAGAAAATGGAAAAATAAAATACAGAATAAATAAAAGTTCCGGGTGTGTCACAGTGATATGAGTCCGTCGCTCAGAAACAATGCAATAAAACCTTTAAAGTAAAATAAATATTATTGATATAATTAAAAAATAACCAGGTTGAATGCTTTATACAGTTCTTCATGTTGATCTAAACCCTGAGGCAGGAGATGTGATTTTAAAACAAATATAAATAAAATAAATAACGGTTTCGGTGAGCACAGCTTCCTGTTCCCTCTGTGTCACACTGATATCGTTCCGTCGCTCAGCCTCGCAGTGCATCACCATGTTTTCGGGTCTGAGAGAGAAAGTGGGCCAGGTTCTGGTTCCGGGAGATGAGTTCAGTCTGGAGGTCCAGGAGACCCTCTCTCTCACGGAGCCCCTGAAGCCGGAGAAGGTGCTCCTCGGCCCGGGTCTGAAGAGGAGAGGAGACCGGAAGCTGCTGGTGGTGAAGAGCGGCGTGCTGAGACACAAACAGCCCCACGTGTTCTGGGTGGAAAACCATCAGAGGAGGGTGAGTACTTATATATACTCTGTGTACAAGTACATACAAACAGCCCCACGTGTTCTGGGTGGAAAACCATCAGAAGAGGGTGAGTACTTATATATATACTCTGTGTACAAGTACATACAAACAGCCCCATGTGTTGTGGGTGGAGAGCCATCAGAGGAGAGTGAGTACATATAATAATACACACTCACACTGTGTACAAGTACATACACACTCTGTGTACAAGTACATACACACTCTGTACAAGTACATATACAAATACATATATATATACACAAGTAGAAGTACACATATCTTGTATTTGAGTAGAAGTACTCAGATCTTGTCCTCAGTGTGTCCTTCTGTCCTCAGTGTGTCTTTCTGTCCTCAGTGTCCTTCTGTCTGTCCTCAGTGTGTCTTTCTGTCCTCAGCGTGTCCTTCTGTCCTCAGTCTGTCCTTCTGTCTGTCCTCTGTGTCTTTCTGTCCTCAGTATGTCCTTCTGTCCTCGGTGTGTCTTTCTGTCCTCAGTATGTCCTTCTGTCTGTCCTCAGTGTGTCTTTCTGTCCTCAGTGTGTCCTTCTGTCTGTCCTCAGTGTGTCCTTCTCTCCTCAGTATGTCCTTCTGTCTGTCCTCAGTGTGTCCTTCTGTCCTCAGTCTGTCCTTCTGTCTGTCCTCAGTGTGTCCTTCTCTCCTCAGTATGTCCTTCTGTCCTCAGTGTGTCTTTCTGTCCTCAGTGTCCTTCTGTCTGTCCTCAGTGTGTCTTTCTGTCCTCAGCGTGTCCTTCTGTCCTCAGTGTGTCTTTCTGTCCTCAGTATGTCCTTCTGTCTGTCCTCAGTGTGTCTTTCTGTCCTCAGTGTGTCCTTCTGTCTGTCCTCAGTGTGTCCTTCTCTCCTCAGTATGTCCTTCTGTCTGTCCTCAGTGTGTCCTTCTGTCCTCAGTCTGTCCTTCTGTCTGTCCTCAGTGTGTCCTTCTCTCCTCAGTATGTCCTTCTGTCCTCAGTGTGTCTTTCTGTCCTCAGTGTCCTTCTGTCTGTCCTCAGTGTGTCTTTCTGTCCTCAGCGTGTCCTTCTGTCCTCAGTGTCCTTCTGTCTGTCCTCAGTGTGTCTTTCTGTCCTCAGCGTGTCCTTCTGTCCTCAGTGTGTCTTTCTGTCCTCAGTATGTCCTTCTGTCTGTCCTCAGTGTGTCTTTCTGTCCTCAGTGTGTCCTTCTGTCTGTCCTCAGTGTGTCCTTCTCTCCTCAGTATGTCCTTCTGTCTGTCCTCAGTGTGTCCTTCTGTCCTCAGTCTGTCCTTCTGTCTGTCCTCAGTGTGTCCTTCTCTCCTCAGTATGTCCTTCTGTCCTCAGTGTGTCTTTCTGTCCTCAGTGTCCTTCTGTCTGTCCTCAGTGTGTCTTTCTGTCCTCAGCGTGTCCTTCTGTCCTCAGTGTCCTTCTGTCTGTCCTCAGTGTGTCTTTCTGTCCTCAGTATGTCCTTCTGTCCTCGGTGTCCTTCTGTCTGTCCTCAGTATGTCCTTCTGTCTGTCTTTCTGTCCTCAGTCTGTCCTTCTGTCCTCAGTCTGTCCTTCTGTCCTCAGTCTGTCCTTCTGTCTGTCCTCAGTGTGTCCTTCTCTCCTCAGTATGTCCTTCTGTCCTCAGTGTGTCCTTCTCTCCTCAGTGTGTCTTTCTGTCCTCAGCGTGTCCTTCTGTCCTCAGTCTGTCCTTCTGTCTGTCCTCTGTGTCTTTCTGTCCTCAGTATGTCCTTCTGTCCTCGGTGTGTCTTTCTGTCCTCAGTATGTCCTTCTGTCTGTCCTCAGTGTGTCTTTCTGTCCTCAGTGTGTCCTGTCTGTCCTCAGTGTGTCCTTCTCTCCTCAGTATGTCCTTCTGTCTGTCCTCAGTGTGTCCTTCTGTCCTCAGTCTGTCCTTCTGTCTGTCCTCAGTGTGTCCTTCTCTCCTCAGTATGTCCTTCTGTCCTCAGTGTGTCTTTCTGTCCTCAGTGTCCTTCTGTCTGTCCTCAGTGTGTCTTTCTGTCCTCAGCGTGTCCTTCTGTCCTCAGTGTGTCTTTCTGTCCTCAGTATGTCCTTCTGTCTGTCCTCAGTGTGTCTTTCTGTCCTCAGTGTGTCCTTCTGTCTGTCCTCAGTGTGTCCCTTCTCTCCTCAGTATGTCCTTCTGTCTGTCCTCAGTGTGTCCTTCTGTCCTCAGTCTGTCCTTCTGTCTGTCCTCAGTGTGTCCTTCTCTCCTCAGTATGTCCTTCTGTCCTCAGTGTGTCTTTCTGTCCTCAGTGTCCTTCTGTCTGTCCTCAGTGTGTCTTTCTGTCCTCAGCGTGTCCTTCTGTCCTCAGTGTCCTTCTGTCTGTCCTCAGTATGTCCTTCTGTCTGTCCTCAGTGTGTCTTTCTGTCCTCAGTCTGTCCTTCTGTCCTCAGTCTGTCCTTCTGTCCTCAGTCTGTCCTTCTGTCCTCAGTCTGTCCTTCTGTCTGTCCTCAGTGTGTCCTTCTCTCCTCAGTATGTCCTTCTGTCCTCAGTGTGTCCTTCTCTCCTCAGTGTGTCCTTCTGTCCTCAGTGTGTCCTTCTGTCATCAGTGTGTCCTTCTGTCCTCAGTATGTCCCGGCTAAAGGAGAGACGATCATTGGAATCATTACGGTCAAATCCGGAGACGTCTTCAAGCTGGACTTTGGAGGAAGTGAGCAGGCGTCTCTGTCCTACCTGGCTTTTGAGGGAGCGACCAAGAGGAACCGTCCAAATGTCCAGGTGAGACACTAGAGACAGGAAGTTTAGGTGAGACAGTGAGGACAGGTGAGTCACTAGAGACAGGAAGTTTAGGTGAGACAGTTAGGACAGGTGAGACACTAGAGACAGGAAGTTTAGGTGAGACAGTGAGGACAGGTGAGACACTAGAGACAGGAAGTTTAGGTGAGACAGTGAGGACAGGTGAGACACTAGAGACAGGAAGTTTAGGGTGAGACAGTGAGGACAGGTGAGACACTAGAGACAGGAAGTTTAGGTGAGACAGTGAGGACAGGTGAGACACTAGAGACAGGAAGTTTAGGTGAGACAGTGAGGACAGGTGTCACGGAGGTGGTCTTTGGGCCCATAGATCTCGGCCTCCGTTACGGGTTGTATAGATTCATTGTTGTTGATTGTGTTCACCTGGTGCCCTGTGTTGTCTCCTCCCCCCTCACCTGTGTTGTCTCCTCCCCCCTCACCTTTGTTGTCTCCTCCCCCCTCACCTGTGTTGTCTCCTCCCCCCTCACCTGTGTTGTCTCCTCCCCCTCACCTGTGTTGTCTCCTCCCCCCTCACCTGTGTTGTCTCCTCCCCCCTCACCTGTGTTGTCTCCTCCTCCCCCCTCACCTGTGTTGTCTCCTCCCCCCTCACCTGTGTTGTCTCCTCCCCCTCACTTGTGTTGTCTCCTCCCCCCTCACCTGTGTTGTCTCCTCCCCCCTCACCTGTGTCTTGTTGGTTGATTAGTCTGTGGGTATTTGGGCTCTGTGTTTCCTGTTAGTGTGTGTGAGATCCTTGTTGCTGGTGACTGTGTTCACATGAGACAGTAAGATTGAGGCTGTGGGTGTTTCTCAATTGCGAGTAAAGCTGCTTCAGAGCCACTATTTCAAGCATACTACGTCATCGAGTGCCGCCGAAGTACTGTTCCAATGTCCAGCATACTTGGAAATCTACCGAGCCCGGCGTACTCTGTTTGGAGAAATATCGAGGCTGCACATGAGTAGACCTCCGCGGTCTTAAAATCCCCACAATGCTTTGCGCACGGACCAATTTCCAAAATCTCTGGCGGAAAATGTAAGGCGGGGCCTCTCATATGACGCACACTTGCACACTTGCTAGCCTGTTCCACTCTTTGTTTTCCAAATGTCAGGAAGTATTCTTGACTGTATTCTTGACTGCTGGGACTCCCAGCAGCTTCTACTGAAGCCTTCCGAGTAAATCGCCAGAACGCCGACACCTCCTCATCTCCACCGCTCCCATGTTTTGTTTTGTGTTGCCATAAGTTAGTCTCTCTGCGTTTGTGCGCTGGGCGAATGCTAATGCTAATAATGCTAATGCGAGGATAATAAAATGGCGGCTCTACAAAACATTTCAGAGTTTTACGGGGCGTGGTTTGCAATTCGCCCAGCCAATCAGAACTGGGGCACTTTTTTCCCCCAGGAAAGTACCATCTCTCAGCAGGCACTAAAAATGGGGGTAAAAGTTCCCGGCACTAAGTACTCTTTTTGGTGTGAACGTGACATAAGGGGTACTAACGGAACTAAACGCGAAAAGTACTCCGGTGTGAACGCGGCTCAGGTCAGACTCTAAGGACAGGAAGTACTGGTGAGACAGTGAGATTCTTGTTACGGTATTAAATTGTCAAACTAAGCAGATAGTAATCATAGTAATCTAAAAAGGTAAATATTGCGCAACAGTGGTGCTCCTGTTAATGTGTGACTCCTCCCCCTCCTCTGTGTACAGGTGGGCGACCTGGTGTTTGCTCAGTTCATTGTAGCCAATCAGCACATGGAGCCTGAGCTGGTGTGTGTGGACAGCGCTGGGAGAGCCAATGGGCTTGGAGTATTTGGAGCGGGGGGGGCTGCTGTTCAGCGTCTCTCTGGGACTCGTCAGGAGGTGAGTGGAAATCACTGCATTATTACTCATTTAATTAGTTAATACATATTTTATATCACTTTAAATAGACACAGTATCGGAGTAACATAATTATATCAGAGTGAGCGACGACGTGTCTGAGTGTGACGTGTCTGAGAGTGACGTAGAGTGACGTGTCTGAGAGTGACGTAGAGTGATGTATCAGAGTGTGACGTGTCTGAGAGTGACGTATCTTAGAGTGACGTGTCTGAGAGTGACGTAGAGTGACGTGTCTGAGAGTGACGTGTGACGTATCTGAGTGTGACGTGTCTGAGAGTGACGTATCTGAGAGTGACATATCTGAGATTGACGTAGAGTGACGTGTCTGAGAGTGACGTAGAGTGATGTATCCGAGTGTGACGTGTCTGAGAGTGACGTATCTTAGAGTGACGTGTCTGAGAGTGACGTGTGACGTGTCTGAGAGTGACGTAGAGTGACGTGTCTGAGAGTGACGTAGAGTGACGTGTCTGAGAGTGACGTAGAGTGACGTGTCTGAGAGTGACGTGTGACTTGTCTGAGAGTGACATATCTGAGAGTGACGTATCTGAGTGTGAGCGTGTATTTGTAGCTGAAGTGAGCGTGTAGCTGAAGTGAGCGTGTAGCTGAAGTGAGCGTGTAGCTGAAGTGAGCGTGTAGCTGAAGTGAGCGTGTAGCTGAAGTGAGCGTGTAGCTGAAGTGAGCGTGTAGCTGAAGTGATCGTGTAGCTGTAGCTGAAGTGATCGTGTAGCTGTAGCTGAAGTGAGCCTGTAGCTGAAGTGATCGTGTAGCTGAAGTGATCGTGTAGCTGAAGTGATCGTGTAGCTGAAGTGATCGTGTAGCTGAAGTGAGCCTGTAGCTGAAGTGATCGTGTAGCTGTAGCTGAAGTGAGCGCGAGGTTGTAGCTGAAGTGAGCGCGTAGCTGAAGTGAGCGCGTGGCTGTAGCTGAAATGAGCGCGAGGTTGTAGCTGAAGTGAGCGCGTGGCTGTAGCTGAAGTGAGCGCGTGGCTGTAGCTGAAGTGAGCGCGTGGCTGTAGCTGAAGTGAGCGCGTGGCTGTAGCTGAAGTGAGCGCGTGGCTGTAGCTGAAGTGAGCGCGAGGCTGTAGCTGAAGTGAGCGCGTGGCTGTAGCTGAAGTGAGCGCGTGGCTGTAGCTGAAGTGAGCGCGTGGCTGTAGCTGAAGTGAGCGCGTGGCTGTAGCTGAAGTGAGCGCGTGGCTGTAGCTGAAGTGAGCGCGAGGTTGTAGCTGAAGTGAGCGCGTGGCTGTAGCTGAAGTGAGCGCGAGGTTGTAGCTGAAGTGAGCGCGTAGCTGAAGTGAGCGCGTGGCTGTAGCTGAAGTGAGCGCGTGGCTGTAGCTGAAGTGAGCGCGTGGCTGTAGCTGAAGTGAGCGCGTGGCTGTAGCTGAAGTGAGCGCGTGGCTGTAGCTGAAGTGAGCGCGTAGCTGAAGTGAGCGCGAGGCTGTAGCTGAAGTGAGCGCGTGGCTGTAGCTGAAGTGAGCGCGTGGCTGTAGCTGAAGTGAGCGCGTGGCTGTAGCTGAAGTGAGCGCGTGGCTGTAGCTGAAGTGAGCGGGTGGCTGAAGTGAGTGCGTAGCTGAAGTGAGCGCGTGGTGAGCGCGTGGCTGTAGCTGAAGTGAGCGCGTGGCTGTAGCTGAAGTGAGCGCGTGGCTGTAGCTGAAGTGAGCGCGTGGCTGTAGCTGAAGTGAGCGCGTGGTTGTAGCTGAAGTGAGTCTGTAGTTGTAGCTGAAGTGAGTCTGTAGCTGAAGTGAGCGCGAGGTTGTAGCTGAAATGAGCGCGTAGCTGAAGTGAGCGCGTGGTTGTAGCTGAAGTGAGCGCGTGGTTGTAGCTGAAGTGAGTCTGTAGTTGTAGCTGAAGTGAGTCTGTAGTTGTAGCTGAAGTGAGTCTGTAGTTGTAGCTGAAGTAACCCTCAGAGCCAGGATCAGGGTATTAAAGGGAAATCATCACAGGATCTTTATCTTAATATCCCTCCTCCTCCTCCAGGCTGCTCCGCCCCCGCAGTGACGTCCTCTCCGACCTGCAGAAGCTGTTCCCCTGCGAGCTCGTGGTGGGGATGAACGGCCGTCTGTGGGTGAAGGCGAGCAGCGTCCAGCAGACGCTCATCATCTGCAACCTGCTGCAGAGCTGTGAAACCATGACAACCGCCCAGAGGCAGCAGCTGTTCAGGAGGGCGGCGCAGGGGGCGCTGTAGGGACTACTTTCTGACCGGGTGGGACTACTTTCTGTCCGGGACTGCTTTCTGACCGGGAGGGAATACTTTCTGACCGGGAATACTTTCTGACTGGGAGGGACTACTTTCTGACCAGGAGGGACCGCTTTCTGACCGGGAGGGACTACTTTCTGACCGGGAGGGAATACTTTCTGACCGGGAATACTTTCTGACTGGGAGGGACTACTTTCTGACCAGGAGGGACTGCTTTCTGACCGGGAGGGAATACTTTCTGACCGGGAGGGACTACTTTCTGACGTATTCCTGTCCAGGATTGTCTGATGTCGTGTGGAAGAAAAAAGACTGCAAACCCCGGACGGTGTAAAAAAATTATAACTTTTTTTATAATTCCTGAGTTTTCCACGAGGTGTCGAACTTTTTCTTCGTTTTGGCCTCGGCTCACGGCCAATCAAACTGCAGACATTCATAAACAAACGTTTCTCACACAAGTCTTAGTGGTTTTTATTATGAATGCATTATACTTCTGAATTAACCGCCGTAGCCACAGTTTGCTGACGTCGGCGACTTTTTAACTTCACAGAACTAGTTAAAAAAAAGTATAAATATAATAATATCAATACTTGGATTGATTTACTTCAACATACAGTTTACTGCTAATGGAGTATTTAATAAATAAAGGCTTCTTCCTGCTACACAGAGACATATCAGTTCATCTCTGTCAGGTTTCAAATAGTGGGATGTTTGCTATCATCTGCACATTAGTTATTGGTGTATAGAAAGAGAGATTGTCTTCAGTGTGATGTAACCCGGTCAGAGAGAAACTCTCTTTCTCTTGGAAATTAAGAAGAATTTTCGGTCCAATCTCTAAAAGAAAAATGACCATGTGGCAAAAATGTTTTCTCAGTTCTCGATTTGGAGATTTTCAGGGAAAAATGTAAATGTTCCTCAGAATTCACAGACAGACAGTTAGAGAGACAGACAGAGAGAGAGACAGACAGAGAGAGAGAGACAGATAGTTAGAGAGACAGACAGACAGAGACAGAGAGACCGACAGAGAGACAGACAGACAGAGAGACCGACAGAGAGACAGACAGACAGACAGACAGTTAGAGAGACAGAGAGACAGACAGATAGTTAGAGAAACAGACAGTTAGAGAGACAGACAGACAGACAGTTAGAGAGAGACAGACAGACGGAGAGACAGACAGAGAGACAGACAGAACTCAGACTATTTTCATTTTTTTTAAATACTTTTTCCACAAATTCTCATAATTCTGACTTTTTCTCAGAAAGTTTAGTTTTTCTTCAGAACTCAGATTTATAAACTAATCTATGGATTATTTGATAAGAAAAACCCACTTTGAATAAAGCACTGCAGAGGAAGCACTCTTTGAATAAAGCACACTGCAGAGGAAGCACTCTTTTTCTCCATAAACATTTATTTTCATTAAGAAAAAATAGATATTTTTTTTACAACTTTTCTTCTTTATATGACTTTTTATACAGTATTTTATGTGCATTTAGAAAAAACAACAAACAAACGTCAGTCAATGAGGCAGCAGAGGGTCCGACACACAGGATTCTGGGACAAACTCAAACAACAACGTCTGAGATCTGAACACGTTTGTAAATAAAAGTGCAAATAACAGCTGATTGTAACAGAAAGCAGTTTGTTCTTAAAGCTTCAACTCAGAGGGTCTACATTCAGAGAGACAGGTGTTCTGCAGTAACTTTGGCACTCGGGGGGGTCACATGACGTGTCTCTGGGTCACATGACGTGTCTCTGGGTCACATGACGTGTTTCTGGATGCCCGGGGTGAACTCCTTGGCGTTGGGGTTCAGACGGCTGTAGATCTGAGGAGGAGAGAGAGTCTTCAGACCGAGGTTCAAAATACATTAAATAATATTCAGAGCTGAGGGAGGAGGATACTGGATTGTCCGGCGGTCCCTGAACTCACCGGGTAGTCTGCGTCTTTGTGGACGTCTGATTGGATCGCCTGGAGGAGGGGGAGCTCTGATTGGATCCCCTGGAGGTGGGGGAGGTCTCTGGAGGGGATGAAGCTCTCTCTCTCCTCCTCTTCCTCCCAAAGCTCCTCGAAACAGCGCTCGATGAAGTCCTCCTCCCTCAGCTGCTCCTCCACCTGCACAACAACAACAACAACAACAGGTAAACATAGGGCTGAGCAGTCTGCAGTGGACGCGACATGTTGAGACCCCAAAGTGTTCTGATAGACATGTAGGGTCTCCAGCACAGAGAGACAGCCGGATGCTGACCTGCACGCTGGGACATTGACACAGAGTAAGTTGAGTTAATGAGCATTTGGATCATTGAGCAGTGCTATTGGAGGTTATTGGCGGTTATTGAGGACGCTGAATCCATCTCTGACATTTACAGGATCATAAATGGCTGTTGTTAGTCCCTGAAACTGAACAGGTGGAGCCAGAATGATGATCTGAATCGGTCCACAGAGAGCACAGATATGTCTTTCTGGTTAAAACGGCCATATATAAATCTGGACAATGTGAAAAATGGATTCAGTCTTCTTCTTCCGCCTCCTCCTCTTCCTCTTCCTCACCTGTTGGTTAAACTCCTCCTCTTCCTCTTCCTCACCTGTTGGTTGAACTCCTCTTCATGCTCCATCCAGAGGAATTCAGCGAATGGTTCTTCGTTGATGATCAGCTGACAGCTGCTGAGCCGAGGGTCCTTCATAACAGCTGGAGAGAGACAGACAGGCAGAGAGACAGACAGTTAGAGAGACAGACAGACAGTTAGAGAGACAGACAGATAGTTAGAGAGACAGACAGACAGTTAGAGAGACAGACAGATAGTTAGAGAGACAGACAGAGAGACAGACAGACAGTTAGAGAGACAGACAGACAGGCGGAGAGACAGAGAGAGACAGACGGAGAGACAGACAGACAGAGAGAGAGACAGACAGAGAGACAGACGGAGAGACAGACAGAGAGAGACAGACAGACAGAGACAGACAGGCGGAGAGACAGACAGACAGACAGACAGACAGAAAGACAGACAGACAGTCAGACAGAGAGACAGAGAGACAGGCAGACAGACAGACAGAGAGAGAGACAGACAGAGAGACAGACGGAGAGACAGACAGACAGACAGAGAGAGACAGACAGACAGAGACAGACAGGCGGAGAGACAGACAGGCGGAGAGACAGACAGAGACAGACAGTTAGAGAGAGACAGTTAGAGACAGACAGACAGACAGGCGGAGAGACAGACAGTCAGACAGAAAGAAAGACAGACAGACAGTCAGACAGAGAGACAGAGAGACAGGCAGACAGACGGAGTGAGAGACAGAGAGACATACAGACAGGCGGACAGACAGACGGTTAGACAGACAGTTAGAGAGACAGACAGAGAGACAGACAGAGAGACAGACAGACAGAGAGAGAGACATACAGAGAGAGAGACGGACAGTCAGAGAAACAGACAGACAGACACAGACAGACAGACAGAGAGACAGACAGTCAGACAGAGAGACAGACAGACAGACAGAGAAACAGACAGACAGACAGACAGTTACATCATTAGTTTTGCATCATTTGAAGTGTAGGTTTTGTAAAAGTGTTGAATCCTCTGGTTGTCTGACATGTATCTAACGTCTTCCTCCCCGTGTCATCAGCTTGGTTTTGTAATTTAGTGGGAATGCTGATACAGCGTTAGGGTTAGGGGGTTAGGTTAGGGTTATGCTGATACAGCATTCGGTTAGGGGGTTAGGTTAAGAGGTTAGGGTTAGGGGGTTAGGTTAGGGTTAGGGGGTTAGGTTAGGGTTAGGGGGTTAGGTTAGGGTTATGCTGATACAGCATTCCCACTAAATGTTATTCAAAATCTTGATTCCGCCCGTTATTTTGCCGGTCTTCTTCTCCCACATTCCACATCGCAGAAACTCTGTTCAAACATCAAAACGTTCAGCTCGGTCGGGAATCGATGGCTATTACTTTTATCATTCATAACTTTCATAATTCCAGAGATACATCCCATAATACATCACATTTTTAACCATTGAAGTCAATGGAGACATTCTTCAGACTTCAACAAATCTTCATGCGACTTCAACTGCTAACTGTTCATTCATACTTTCACTCAGAAACCTCACCCCTAGATTCCACCGGGTCCGTCTGCGGCGCGTTACGGCTGCGCCGCGGTGCTCACGGCGATCGCGGCCACTCTAGTCAATGGGTGCTATTCCACCACACGCGGCGTGTTACGGCTCAGAAGCGTCCCAGAAGCGGCTCGGCGCAGGGCTCCTCTAAAATTAGGATCGAATCCTAATTTTGTCGCGGCGCAGCCGTAACGTAAGGTCGGGCAGGCAGGAAGTGGAACGTTCAGAGCATATATAGCATATATATATATATATATACACACACACATTTTGCAGACCCTATCCCTCCGTAGTCTTTCAAGTAGGAGGAGAAATGCCAGCGTTCTCCTCCGGTTTACAGGCACTGTGTAAATTATATATATATATAGAATAATTATGATGATGAATGCATTTTTTTACCACTAAAATACAGCAACACATCTTTGATTCATGTCGTTTATAACTGGAATATTACAGTTATTATTAACTTTGTCTGTACAAAGTAGCCTGTCCAGGAAATATGCCCAAATCAACAAAAACTGCGAGCCGGCAGGCAAGACGCTCCGCTTCTGAAATGCTTCTGAAACGCGCCTGGTAGGGTATGACGCCGGAGGAGGCCGGACCAAAACCGCGGCGCAGCCGTAACGCGGCGCAGACGGACCCGGTGGAATCTAGGGGTCATTCCAACTTTAAAATGTTACACACCTTTCTGACATTATTCGTGTAACACAACTTTTAAATCTGATTCTTACTTTTAGAGATATTAAACATTGTTCAGACCTTGGTAAAGAGGCTTTCTTCAGATTTTAACATTAACTAGAGTGCGTGATGTCAGAGTTAGAGTGGAGCAAATCTTGAAATTTGCCTTCATATATATTTTTAAAACTGCCATAATTCCCAAACCCTACATTCCTGAGACATAATTTTTCATGATAAATGTAGGAAAACATCTCGTAGCTTGAAAAATGACAAATAATTAAGCAAAAATAATTAAACAAAATGCCTCTTGAGGGCATGAAGTGACAAAAACGTTCAACATGTCTCCATTAAAGCCCATTGTAATTTCAGGCAGATATTTCCTCACAGCAGCAGCCACACACCTTTCTTAAACTGCCAAAAAGGCCACATTATTAACCCGAAAGTACACAAAAATTACACTTCAGATACTCAACTTCCTTGACATGCTTCACGTTTTGAGATTTCACAGATATCTGTTATCGTTCTTCCACAAAACGTTCACTACGAAGACATCTACGAGACAGTTTTGAGATTTCTTCAAATGCCGTTGCCATGGCAACACAATGCTCGCCATGAAACACGGTTTTCTCATAACTTCAGTGAAAATGCTCCAAATGGCCCAAAACTTCACAGGTTTGGTAACGATGCAGCCATCAACGCATCTAAGCGTATTATGGGATGTCATCAAATGCCGTTGGCATGGCGACAGATCATTCACCATCAAGTTAGTTCAACAGTTTGCAGTTCAAATATTCTGCTGCTTTTCCAAGCCTTTTTACTTTCTTTTCTTCTCTCATCACACATTCAAGCCCCCAGTGGTCATGTATCATTTCAATCTAAATTCTTCACTTTCTTCTTACACATTACATTTCAGCTTTTCAGCATAAAGCATTCCCACTAGCAATTTCTTCAGGAATTGCATTCTCTAGTGCTACTTGCTGTTACAGTTCTCATCCATTTGAACCACATTCCATCTGAATATTGATATATTTTCCAAATTCTCCGTATGTGTTAAACTACTTGGCAATAAACCTGTTTCTGATTCTGATTCATTCTTGTTGAAGTTTCACATGTTTGGTTGTTTAATATCTGTTCCTCCACCTCCCCTCCACCTCCTCTCCACCTCCTCTCCACCTCCCCTCCACCTCCCCCTCCCCTCCACCTCCCCTCCACCTCCTCTCCACCATGTGTGTTATGCGTCTCTGATGGTCCTCCTGGCAGTCGAACCCCCCTCAGACGCGTCCATGTGTCCATGTTTCCTGTCTATTTTTACCTCTCTGGCTCCTGCAGCTGTTTGTGGAACATTTGGTCTTTAAGGTCACGCTGCGTCTCCTCGAGGTCGTTCAGCTTCTATTCTCGGTGTTAGAGGGACCTTCGTACTGCTTTTAGGTTCATTAAATCATTTTGCTCCTCTTTCTGGTCATTTTTGCATTTCTGTGATTGCTTTGCATCCTTTAGTGTTCTTTGTAGTAACTCTGGGTGTCTGGGATCTTGTTTATTATATTTGACGTGTCTTTGTGGTCGCTTTATATCCATTTTGCGTGTCTTCCTGATGTGTCTTGAATCTAACCGTCTCTCTGTAGTAGATGTAATCTCTTTAAGGTCCCTCCGTTAACTCATTCTGCTTCTATTTTTAGACCTTTCGATCATGAGTCGACCTTTCTGGTGGTTACACGTCTATATTTGTCCTTTTTTAACCTACTTTAACTAGTTTTACGGTGGTTTTTATTTGCCTATTTTGAAGGACGACCCCCCCCTGGACCTCGGGCCACAGTTTGCCCCTCTGTTCCCCCGGTAAACAGCCCTCTGTTCCCCGGTAAATAAAAACCAGGAAGAGCTCCGGACGTTGAAGCTCATATTTGGAATATCCGTAGCGGCCAAACGGTGGTACTGCAGCTTCCGTGACGTCATTGGGCTTCTCCCCATTGACTTACATTGGGATAGAAACGGCTGTAAATCAGCGTTTGATTTTTTTAAGTAAATAAACTCCCCAGCACGAACTCTGTTATAATTCTTATTTAAATCATTAGGGTGTACAAGTTGTAAAACTAAAAGGCTCTAAAAGCTGAATCCAGAGTAATGTTCTCCTCTCCACTCGTCTGACAGAGAGGAACGGGTACAACTCAACTGAGCATGCTCAGTGGCCCACATCCGGGTACTTTCCGACTCTACAGTCGTGTCGTTTTGGCTTCATGCGCCCCTGAGCAACTTTTATTTTTACATTTATTTATTCAACAACAAATATTAACATATATGGTGTGAACTAAAAAGTAAACATAAATTAATTTTAACAAATACATACAATTAAATAAAAATACTGTTTGATGTTTCAGATTAAATTCTTTTTTAAATTATTGGTAATAAACAATAGAAAATAAGGTTGGGAGTCCGATATCTCTTTTTATGGATCTGAAATGGGCCTGAACATGTAATGAACTGCACACATGAAACTCAATCTGCATCTATAATATCAGCTTTAAAGGATCAATAGAAGTAGTTTATTGCCAAGTAGGGTCACATACAGAGGAATATTCACATTACATACAGAGGAATATTTACATATAGATATAACCGTGAATATAAAATAAAGTACACATGTGTTTATCCTGGAGTTGTTTTGTTAGTTCTGTTTTCTTTTTAAAACATACTGTACCTCACAGAAACACTCAGTAACACACTAACATCCATACTACAGAATAAAGAGCTCTGATTGGACGGAGCCTCCGGTCTGACACGCGGACAGAAACACAGTAAACTAACCACATGACTTTATATTACATATATAAAATAACAACAGGTGATCTAATTGGTTAATTACCTGAGAGCTCCGACGGCCTGTCCACTCTTCTTCTGTGGTTTCTGTAAATGGCTGCTGCTGCTGCTGCCTCTGTTTGTTTACATCTCTGACGTCACTGCGTGCTCGCTGCTGCTGATTGGACAAACCGCTCCGATGCCTTCACGAGGAACTTTGGAGCGAGGGGCGAAGGGATTTCAAAATAAAAGCCCTTACCTGGATAACAAAATAAAATGTGCAGTGTTATGAACAGTGGAAAGCTGTGTATTATAAAAATAAAAATACATATAAATACACAGCTTTCCAATGTTCATAATATATATATATATATCAGGAGGGTTTTGCAGGACTGACAGATCTTGTACTTGAGTAAAAGTAGAAGTACTCAGATCTTGTACCTGAGTAAAAGTACTCAGATCGTGTACTTGAGTAAAAGTAGAAGTACTCAGATCTTGTACTTGAGTAAAAGAAGTACTCAGATGATCTAGTACTCGAGTAGAAGTACTCAGATCGTGTACTTGCCTCAGCATGTATGATAGATTCTTCCAGAGGCACCGTGAAGGCAGCACTGTTCTCTGAAACATCGCGATACTTCAGTCTTTCCTCACGGCAGCAGCTTAGCTTAGCCATCAACTCCGCATGAAGAGAAACTAAGGTAAGAGTGTTTTATATATATGCATTTACACTGATATCAGCCGCATGCAACACGTTAACAGACAGCTCACGGCTTTATGTAAAACCTGCACACTGGACACCTTGAAGTAAAGATCTAAATCACGTTAAATAACGACTGTTATTAGCATTTAGCAGCTAAATCCCGTTAGCAGCCAATGCTAAAGTTAGCTTTTTCTCTAACGTGTTTTATTCTTGACCTTTTTGCTGTTATTTGCCTTTAAATCAGTCCAGACTTTAACTTAAGACGTTTCTCTAAATACTCATTGAATCGGCCTGCTGTTAGAAAACACAATCTGGAATTAATATTGTATTATTTTAGCAAAGGTATTTTGATAGATAGATAGATAGATAGAATGGGAGGGATGAAACCTCTAATGGTCACACATGCAGCACACAGTGACATGTGTTCTCTGCTTTTAACCCATCCTAGTACCAGGAGTCTAGTACTAGGAGCAGTGGGCAGCTATAAAAAAAATATTAAAAAAAAATCTGGTTATAGATGCCATGCCACGAAGTAAGTGGCAGTGCCTTAACCGTATATGTGTTGATGGCCACTAGGGCCAATTCCATCCTTGTCGAGGGGAGTGCTCACCTTCTCTCCTTTCATACAACACCATTGCTAACTTTTTAAACAGAAATAGTTTTCTATGACCTCACTTAAGACAATACACAAAAATCCACAAGACATAACAACATGAAGTACATTACAAGTCACATAAATAACATAAAGTCTTAAAGGTCCCATGTCATGCTTTTCCGGTTATTACCCGTCCCCTTGTGTTATGAAGGTTTTTCTGCATGTAAACGGTCTGCAGAGTCACAAACCCTCAAAGTACACCCTGTAGAGAGTAAAACTCTAACACAGAGAAGACCTGTCTATGCTGCCCCAGAACGCCTCGTTGGACATTTCTCTTTTTCCATTGTTTTCTTCCGGGAACCAAGTGACGTAACAACGACCCCTCCGTGGATTGGTCAAAATGGACCAATCCGTGGAGCCGTTACGTTACGTTCCTTCCTCACACACACACACACACTCAATCTTTTCTCAGCTGCAGCTCCGCCGATTTCTCCTCCCTGAGATGGCGGGACGCTGCGTGTGTATGTGTGTGTGTGTGTGTGTGTGTGTGTGTTCGGGCTGGGTTCCGCTGTGTCTCGCTGTCTCGCAGACGGCCACTGGGCTCACAGGGAGGGGGGGAGCTCCAACAAGCCGTTTAGGACAGAGAGTGAATACACATACTATACAGAGATGCTGTATGAGAAACCAATGTGAGTTTGGAACAATGTAAATCTATTCTAGTAGACCTCAACAAAGGAATTATGATCAGTAGAAATGGCCATGACATGGGACCTTTAACATAACTTCACAAACTCGTGGGTAGGCTAAGTAAAGAAATAGGCAGATATGAACGTTTTTATCCTTCTCCTAGCAGAGGAGTCCTCTTTCTTAATCTTAATGAATGAATTGGATCAGTTGTAAAATGCCTCGTCACAAAACAGTTCACTGATAAACTCATGAGACCTTTGAGTGTTCTAGTAGCAGTAGCTGATAATTCCTGAATACTTTGACTTGGTACTTATATATGTAGTGAAAGTATTCCACAGCGCTGTATAAGAGCTTGTGCTGCACAATTAATACTTTGAACGTACATTTGAATACTCACATACTTCTACTTGCATAAGGTTTTGAATGCAGGTCTTTGACTTGTTATGCAGTATTTTCATGAGTACATTAAAGTCTCTGCTTCTTCCACCTCTTGTAAAAAGCTGATTCTTTCTGGTTCCCCATCATTTCTCAATGCTACTCAAAGGTTTAAAATGTCTCTGTGTTTTGCTCCAGTTCTGCAGCTTCTCTCATTGTAAGTGCTCATGCTTTTTGTTCCTTCACATTTTACAGACCCCGTGCTTTATCTGAGGCTTATCTTTTTCTCTCTTTGATATATTTGTGTGACACCGTTCCTCAGAGATCCTCATGTTTCAACGAGGATGTTTGCAGCTCATGGTTCTCCCTCCGTCTGGATGTCTTTAGTTCTGTCTCCTTCTTCTTTACCTTCATGTCTCAGAAATCAAAACTGTTAACGAATCCGTCTTTATCCTCCGTTAGCTGTCAGCGTCTGAAGAGTTTCTACCTCCTTGTGTTTCAGCAAACAGAAGAGAAAGAATCCCCTTCCCCTTTTTGCACAAACTGACTTTCCACCATCCTTTAAAAGAATCCAAACACATTTTTTTGGCTGCTGCCGGCCTCATTTCTTAATCTTGGCTGCTCTTTTGTGGCGTCATGTCTCAGAAGTCGCAGTCAGACGGCGGTCAGAAACATTTTGCTGCCGGTCGAGGACTTCTGGCCGCCGCTGAGACTTTAAACTACAGCATGAACGATCAGAGATCCAATCGGCAAATGGGGGGAATGTCAATGTCCTCAGGTGTTGGTAGTGGTGTTGGCATCATGGAGAACCAGGAGGGTGGTGGTTCCCAAATGTCGCGTCGAGGCCATATCAGCAACACCATGAAGCTTTTTGCCAGTTTGGGTCTTTCTCCCTCCGACCTGGACGCTTTGGCTGATATCCCCGAGGAGGAAATCAGCGTGGAATCACTGCCTCGAATCCTCATGCAGCTGAAAAGCCGAAAAGTGGACGTTGGAGATCGGAGAGCGACTGCTTCGAGTATGAATTTGGACGCAGGGTACCGAGGAGGAGGAGGAGGAGGAGGAGGATGGGAGGGGAGGATGGGTTCTTCTTCTTCTTCTTCTCTTGGTTCTTCACGGCCCTCTGCAGACTTTGGGTTCGGATCGATGCAGGATTCGAGCCAGGGATTTGGGGTAAACTTCGGAGGTGGTGGAGGTGGAGGAAGAGAAAGGCAGTTTTCTGATCTTTCCGATCGAGAGTCCTACGGCGGTTCGACCCCGTCCGACCCCTTCCTGCCGCGGAGGATGGGAGCGCTGCCGTCCAACGGGAAAATCCAGGACTTCTTGGGATCCACGCCCAACATGTTCCCCCACGTGTGCTCTCTTTGTGACTTTGACGTTCACTCCACCATGGTGAGTACCGCCAGACTCCTTCCTCTTACCATGCTCAACGGTAGATGAGACGCAGGGATATTACTTGAATATTTTCACAGTGTGTTTTAATACATGTACTGCATTGAAGGCTCTACTTCTTCCTCCTCTTGTAAAATGCTGACTTTCTAGTTACACACTTTGCTGATAATCCTTGCTTACCTCTACCGAGTACCTTTTATATATGTAGTAAAACTCACCACAGTGCTTTGTTAGTACTTGCACACTCTTCTTTCTCAGGTCATTTTAATACTTGCATACTTCTCCTCGAGTTGTTTCCACCACATGGTTCTCTGCCTCCTGGTCTGAGGTGGATTTGGGACTAACGTTAAATGTCTCAGAGCTCCAGTCTTCTGTCCTCGTGTTTCCAGAGACAGTTTGCATTACATTTAGTTTCAGCATGTTTTCATTTGTTGACACCTGAAGCTGTGCAGTTGTTCAGTCAGACGTGGGTCTCTCCAACATCTTAGAGGAGACGTTCACCTTCCTCCAGCTAGACAATGTATTCACTTTGATTTTTTACAGATTTTGACTGCTGGAAGTCAAACAGAAAGATGTGAAAATTAATGTAAGCATCAATGAGAATCAGAGCAGCACAGCTGGACAGATACTTGACAAAATCTGCATCTGTTCACATGATGACATCACTCCCTCTCAAAATAACTAGGCCTAACCCTAAACCCTAACCCTATTGAAAGGCGCTATAAAAATTGAAATTATTATTATTATGTGTGAGTTGACTAGTGTTTAAACATTGCTACTAAAAGTCAGAATTCTAAGAAAACAGTTGAATGTTAGAAAAAGTGAAAATTCTGAGAAAAAAAAAGTGAAAATTCTGAAAAAGTCATTTTGGGAGAATTTTAATTTTTAGAAAAAAGTCGAATTGTGAAAAAAAGTCAAACACTGAAGGAGTCAATTTAAAAAAAAAAAGTGAAATTCATAAAAAGTCAGAATTGGGAGGAAAAAGTCAATTGTTAGAAAAAGTTGAAGTTCTGAGAGAAAAGTCATATTTGAGAAAAAAGTTAAATTATGAGAAAGTCTAATGTAAAAAAAAAATGTGGGAGAAAAAAGTCAAAATACTAAAAAAAAGTCAATTGTTAGAAAAAAATCAAGTTCTGAGAGAAATGTTAAAAAAAAATCTTAATGAGAAAAAGTCAAAATTAGGAGAAAAATGTCAAATTGTGAGAAAAACTTCAATTATTTAGAAAAAAAGTCACAATTTTTTAGAAAAAAGTCACAATTTTTTAGAAAAAAGTCAAAATTAGGAGAAAAAGTCTAATGTTAGAAAAAAAATCAAATATCAAATTATGAGAAAAAAGACAAATGTTAGACACATTTCCAAACCTTAGAAAAAGGGGAGTGGGAGGGTCCTGTTATAAAACATCACAAAGATCAGGGAATTACCTTTTCTGGTGACTTTCTAATCTCCTTCAGTGTGAGGGTAATCTGGACTCTGAGACCCTGGGATTATTCATTATTTTTCACTAAAACTCTTGAATTGTATTTATTATTTGGGTGAACTATTCCTTTAAGGTTCTCCTGGGGTTATAAAGGGCTCGTAGGGCGTCAGTAAATCTGTGTTTTGGACCCTCAGGAGTGGAACCAGCACATCAACGGACTTCGACATGATGAAAACCGCCGGCAGCTGCTCAACATGTGAGTCACGGACGCACTTTGGACATCGGCACGGACACTTTAGTGGGTTTTTGTTGAGATTTAACTTGTGGTGAATGCTGTTTCCAGGTATCCTGACTGGGACCCTGGCATGTCCTCCGGCAGAAGGTAAGAGACACTAAAGCCCGTCTGAATAGAGTTGCATAATCAATGCTTTACTGGAACTGATCCCATTGAATGGAAAGGTTTCCAGGTTGAGGGTGTTTTCCTCCACAGGAACTCACATCTAGTGGCTCTGGTTCTGCAACTCTTCCAGTACTTTAAACAAACTTTCTCCTGAAGACACAATTCAAACTAAGTCACAGAACATGTTCAGCTCGAAGTTTTATGTTCCTATGAGCTCCTTATCTGAAATGCTCGTTAAACAAACGGACCTTTACCCTCTGAACTCTGAACTTATTTCTGCTCTTCTTGTCACATTTTACTCACCGTGGCCTCGTGTTTCTCGCATTGTGTAACATTATATTTGAGTGGTTCTAAATGTGATCTTAAAGCACTGTCATCATGTTTGTTGATCTGTAAAGAAGTCCTGCTCGCTTCAAGGTGTATATCAGTGTTTAGTGTCTCTCCTGCCCTTTAATGTTAAATGTGCGTTTAACTGTCTGTTTGTTGCCTCTCTTCCAGTGGGGGGGGTCTCCTGCGCCCCAACATGTCTGAAGGGCTGCTGGGAGCTGGACCCTCGTCTCAGACCTCCAGCTGGGGTGAGACTTTAGCATTATGACGTGGTTGGAGCGAAGGACTTATTCTCTGAAATTGTGAGAATAAAGTCAAATTGGGAGAAAAAAGTTACATTTTAGGAAAAATAAGTCAAATTGTAAAATAAAAAGTGAATGAGCTGCAGTCGATGTCCTGCAGCAGAGATATTACCATTATGACTGAACTAGTTCGAGTTTTATTGACATAAAAAGTAATTATTCTTGTTCCATGAATGAGTTTTTGAGGGCCTTAAAACTGGGTGTGGGGAAAGTAAAATTGAGACAAAAAAGTAAAATTGGAAGAAAAAAGTAAAATTTTGAGAAACAGGTAAAATTGTGATAACGTCCATTTGTTTGAAAAAAGTCAAATCGTGACAAAAAAAAAGTCAAATTTTGGGAAAAAAGTCATTGTGAGAAAAAAAAGTCAAATGGTGAGAAATCGTTTCACCCGATGGATCTCACATTGTGTCAGTACCATCTGAAGGCATTCAGGGTCTCACATTGTGTCAGTACCATCTGAAGGCATTCAGGGTCTCACATTGTGTCAGTACCATCTGAAGGCATTCAGGGTCTCACATTGTGTCAGTACCATCTGAAGGCATTCAGGGTCTCACATTGTGTCAGTACCATCTGAAGGCATTCAGGGTCTCACATTGTGTCAGTACCATCTGAAGGCATTCAGGATCTCACATTGTGTCAGTACCATCTGAAGGCATTCAGGGTCTCACATTGTGTCAGTACCATCTGAAGGCATTCAGGATCTCACTCCTCAACATGTGCTTCTAATCTTATCATGATGACAACATACAAACATGTACATTGTTGGAGTAAGTTGTTAAGAAAACTGTTTTAAGGATAGAAGTGCCCAGACTTAAGGTACACTTAAGCAGTTTATGAATATATAAACATGTTAATGCTGTGTGTGTGTGTGTGTGTTTGTGTGTCAGGAGGAGGAGGAGGAGGTACCGATCTGTCAGGGAAGAACCCGCCGCCACAGGATAAGGTTTGTTCCTCTCTGTACTGATCCACGGTCACTAATCCACCTCCACCCAAAACGGTGGAGTCGTCCACTAAAGAGAAACTCTTCCACATGTTACAAACACGTCTGGTGCCCTCTGCTTTATTTCTGGAGGAGTTTACAGCAGATTGTAAACTTCTCTCTGTGTGCGTTCCTGGTCTGGTTTCATGTTTGTGTTTGCTGAGGACATGGTGGAAGTTGGTTCCCCGTGCGAGGCTATTTGGATCTGCTGTTCTGAAGAAAGATCAAAAGTATGCACACGGTGGTAATCAGTGGTGTTTCTGTGTTGTGTTTGCAGCTGAGGAGCAGGGTGGTGGTGGTGAAGTACGACAGGAAGCCGCTCAGCAACAAAACTCTGTTCGCCTTCACAGAGCCCTTCGGACGCCTGAGGGAACACCTGGTGCTCAACAACAAGGTGAGAAACTGTTTCTACACAACAAAAGCTAACCTGTGTGGAGATGCTTACACAACTGCACCTGAGGCCTGTACTACGAAGCCGGATTGTCCTAACCTGGATATGTTTGAGTTAGCCGGTTGGCCCAATCCAAAACATACGCGCTCTCGCTAAACTGTACTACGACGCTGGTTATCAAGTGGATCGCTCAAGCCAGCCGTGTCCTATCTAGTTAGGTGCGCGTTCACATGAAAGGGGTGGTATTTGGAGCATTCGACCAATCACAAACATGGACAAGCGTACTGACAGCGCAGCGTCATACTTCCTGAATGAAAAGTGAACTTTAATATTAGTCAAATATGAAGAAGTTCAACTTTAAACATCCATGACTTAAACACTTTATCCAGGATCAAAGCCACATAGCTGCACCTGCAAGGTGAATACAGCTGGTAACAGAAAAAGTGTTTGAATGCGTTCATTAACAGGTTTATGATATCACTGCCCCGTCCAAGACACGATCTGACTTTAATTACATTTGACTCGAGTGTTTCGTCAACTTAATGTGTTGCTTAAAATAATACTTCTGCATACAGTATGTGACACTGTGAGTGTTGCACGGCCAGATACGGCTCAGCTGACTCAGATAAGGAAATATATGATACATTATGATGTGATATGATATGAATGATAATGGGACACATCGACGTCTGCACTCACAGTGCCGCGGACTGTACTTAATGTTACTCTGATCCGGTTACTTATGTCGTGGCAGATATTTAAGTAAGCTTTCTTAACGCTAATGTTATAATAGTCAGATTGCTCTGAAGATGGGAGGGGATATTCTATTAATTTTCACGTTCACACAGTCAGTTGATTTTTGCCGGCCGTCTTTCCTGCAACGGCAGTTTTTCTGTATTTCCTCTATCCTGTAATATGACTTGATAGCTTTAAACTCCGCACACGGAGCTCTGATTGGTCAGCAGGCGGTGCTTTCACTGAGTTGATCTCTTAGCCTGCAACCTAACCTCCTCCCGAGGAGGTTAGCCGCTCAGCATAAGTTACCATGGAAATCTAGCCCGCTAAAAAGAGAACCAGCGTCGTAGGACCGGAAAGCCCGAGTTTTCCCTGAAGTCAGCTGGCTAAGCGAAAATCCGGCTTCGTAGTACAGGCCTCAGGTGAACATCAGGTATAATCCTTCCTGTCCTCCTTGGACACCAAAAGAACCGTAGGCAAGATGTTCTGAAAACAGCACAGAGAATTACGATAATACTTGAATGGTCCGATCAAGTCTGAAAGGATCAGTGAGCCTTCAGCGTGCATCTGATCTGGATTAAGCTCTGTGTTTACTGAGAGGATTGACTGGAGCACAAAGGATGCTTCAGTCGGACTGTACACCTTTACTTGCACCAGAGAGCACGCACCATCTGGAGGTCTGTTCTCACGTTGTCTCCTGCAGGCCTTCCTGGAGCTGCACAGCCACGAGGAGGCTCTGGACATGGTGAACTACTACCAGCAGCACCAGGCCAATCTCTACGGGAAGCCCATCACCTTCTACCTGTCCCGCAGACTGCAGGTCATCGAGGTACCTGCACACACTTTCAACGCTGCTGCTGTAGTCGGGTATATTGCATGAAATATAGAGTTGTACCATGTAGTAGGGGTAAAGGACTCAGAACGGGAAGTGTGGGAACTAGGTTAGAAACTAGGCCTCACAAACTGCAATTAAAAGAGTCAAGGTAAAACGAAAAGGCAACCTTCAGTAAGTTCAGGTAAACTATTCTTTAAATTGTGGGATCCAGTTATGGTCAATGTAGTGCAGGGAGTTGGAGCCTATTGACATTCTAAAGTCATATTGTGACAAAAAAAATGAAATTGAGAGAAAAAAGTGAAAAAGAGTAACAACAAAGAATATGGGAGGTGGTTTGTCGTCCTTCACCGAGGTCAACCAATAAAGAACAAGAACAACAAGAGCAACCTCTGTTTTTAAATCCTCCAGTGATGTATTTGCTAGGGATGGGAACGATTAATCGAATGTTAGAATATTCGAAATTATTCAGATATGAGAATATGAGTTATGAATATTTTTATTGTAATATTTTTGTTTTTTTTGGGAGTGGTGCCCGAGTTGATTACATATGATCAAATGGAATAATTCAATGTATACGACAGTGCCATAGCTAAGTGTGTTAGGTCTAAAGGTGTGTTTTGCTCCGCTCACCGGTCCCTCACAGCGGGCAGAGCTGCAGGTGCTGATCTCTCTCTCTCGTCCGGTACTTCACTCGCGTTTATGTCCAAATCCATCAGATCTAGTTAGTTTAGCTAATGGTATGGCTGCTGCCCCTCGCTACACGCAGATCACGCAGACTCAAACCTCATCTTATGCCCACATTCCAGCTGAGAGGGTCTTCTCTACAGCTGGCCTGATTGTGAATTGCCTCCGCACCCGCCTCTCCCCTGAGTAGACATGCTCATACTCTTAAACAAGAATGAGTATTGAATAGCTGCATTCTGTGCATAGACCCTGTTACAGGTTGTTGTGATAGGGTTACGTTACCCTAACCCGTTCTGTTGTTCGTGTATGATCCCTCTTTCATTTAAAAACCAAGTTATGTTTTAAGCATGAAAGCTGTCGGCCTATAGCTGTCAACTGTTCAAACTGTGATCACCAGTTCAATACATTTGACAAATTCGACTTGGTTTCTATACTTATTAGAACATGTGTTTATTTATTTTTCTAAATTATTATTTTTTATTTTTATGTAAAAAATGTTCACACTTTCTTTCTTTTTTTATAGGATATGTACATTTCGGTTAATCGGTTAACCGTTTTTTGGGGGTCGAATATTCGAATATACATTTGCTTTCAAATTCTCATCCCTAGTATTTACTGACGTATTTTATGTCACAACAACGTTAAAATCTCTTCAGCTCGTGTTAACCACAGACCTCAGGATAACAACCAAAAACACACTCAGGAAACCATTGACCTCCAGACCAGGGGACAGGAAGCTAGGAAACTCATTCCTGCAGAAACCTCTTTGTATCTTCTGCTGAATTTCTGGTTTTGAGACATATTTGTTTTCTCCTGAAACACAAAATACATGATGTGTCTCCCAATAGCAGCGCCACGCCAGCACACAGCTGGACCACATCAACTAATCAGCTGCTCAACGACACCATGTGCTCTGAGGCACTACACAAACTTTTAACCAAACTTTCTACAAAATAACCCGTAGGACGAGTCTCCATGTTATGACCTGGCTCAAAAGGCCACAACAAAGGGGAGACACACCATATCAACGCTTAATAACATATGTTTATTTAAAGTGGACCTATCATGGTATATTTAAATGATATATTGTAGGGCCATACCTATATAAGGTATATTTATACGTTTCTGTTTTCAAAATACCAAACAGATCATGCATTTTAGCCATGCCTCATTTCGCTCAATTTGCACTTTGTTTAGCTCTGCTCTGCAAGGGCTGATTCTGTGAGAACAGCACCACCTACAGGCCTGGCATATGTACTACAGCGTCTCCAGCGCTTTTGAACGGCAATGGCCGTGGCTGTCTCCTCCTGATTGGTGGAGTTGGCCCAATAGCCGTAGCGCCACCGTCCTGACGTCAGGACAGTGTTCAAATCTGGATCAGTTTTTATCAGATCCGTTGCAGCCCCTTTTTTAGAGATTTGGGTATGGAGGAAAATAGAGAGGGTTGTGTTTTCTGACACTTGGTGAGTTCCCTGGAACACCGGGGACACATATTCATGTAGAAAAGACGTACAAAAGTGCATTTTGCATGATAGGTCCCCTTTAAGCAAGTAATTCAAATTAACCAAATTTAATGAAGTGCAAAATAAGTAAAGCATGAGGTGTGGACGTCAGTGGTATCAGTAGTGTAAATGCAGGGTGAGGGTTGCATGGACATGTATGTGTGAGGGTGTTGAGGTGCACAAAGTAAAGCAACTGAAATAACAAACAGCATACTCAACAAAACCGGGTGCCTGTATGAGAAAGCAGAGAGGCTTTAAGTAGCTGAAGGGCACCAGACCCAGGTGCCCTGAGTCACTGCAATCAAGGCTGGACACAGCACAGCCACACCCTCTCCAGATGAACCCACAGAGGCATCACATCAGTGACAGAAGGGGAAGTATAAAACCTAACAAACCATAAAACCTAACATCCATATGATAATTGTCAAGGCAACACCCTTCTGTCTGAGAACATTTAGTAGTTAGGGTTTGATTTAAACTTTGAGAAGATCAACCCAAGATAAACCTATATATATTGACTTATGATCAGTGTTGGGCAAGTTACTTTAAAAAAGTAACTAGTAATAGTTAAAGTTACTGCTCTCAAAAAAGTAACTAGTTACTTTATTAGTTACTAAATTATAAAAGTAACTAGTAACAAGTTACTTTACTTAAAAAAAATAATAACAATAAAAATACAAGTTTTTGTGTTGTTGGAAAAGGTCTTTCTGCACTGTGGTCCTGCTTTCACTGCTTTCACTGGTATTTTGCTGACTAGTTCTCTGAAGGCAACAGACTCGACCGTTGCGATGGGCAGTATGTCCTCAACAACATACCTGGCAATCAATCTGTTTCGTTGACTCTGAGTGACATGTGGCGATTTAAAAAAAATCTTTTTTTGGCTGTTTAGATGGTGTTGCTCCATCTGGGTCACTGCCGGTGGTTCAGACGGTGGGGTCTTTGGCGACTAGTTTTATAGCCCCATGTACATTAGTTAGGTGCTTCAGGAGATTGGCATTGCTGTTATTCGATGTGGACAATGCTTTCTGTCCTGCACACAGTTTACATTTGACCGTAATATTTTTTGCGTCCTTTATCCACAAATTGAAAATAGTGGTTATATCTCCAAGTTGTAAATGCGCTGCTGCTCTCGCTGATATCTGCCATTGTGTGTGTGTGTGTGTGTGTGTGTGTGTGTGTGCTGGTGGTGGGCGTTGCTGTGTATGTGTGTGTGTTAGCAAGTGTTTGTGTGTCTGTGTATTTTCCCCATAAGGCAAGACCTGCCCAACTCTGTCTCTGATTGGCTTACCCTGAAATGTTACCCCGCGTTAACCAATCATCACTCCTCTCTGGTCACTTTCACTTTTCCATGGTACTGTGAGAGGACATCACTGTATTCGTCTGTAAGTTACATCCGCACGGAGATTCGGTTCAGTTGGACCACATAATGTAACGCAGTAACGCACCCATTTAAATCACAGTAACGGCGTTACTGAATGGGAATAGGTAACTAGTAACGTTATTAGTTACCGCAAAAGGTAGTTGCGTTACAGTAACGCATTAGTTTGTAACGCGTTAGTCCCAACACTGCTTATGATACATTTCCATGATATGTTTGACCCTCAGAAAAACAACCGAGGTTCAGACCGGTCGGTGGATCTTTCGATGGATCGTCCGATGGATCGTTCGATGGATCGTCCGATGGATCGTCCGATGGATCGTCCGATGGATCGTCAGATGGATCGTCCGATGGATCGTCCGATGGATCGTCAGATGGATCGTCCGATGGATCGTCAGATGGATCGTCCGATGGATCGTCAGATGGATCGTCCGATGGATCGTCAGATGGATCCTCCAATGGACCGGCCTGTGAGGCAGGTCAAAGGTCAAGAAAGTCAGGTGGTCTTCTTCAACAACATGCCCAGAGAGGAGGAGGATAAGAAGGAGCTGCTGACCATCGCGGCTCGATTCGGAGAGGTGGAGAAACACCTGTTCCTCACAGACCAGGTAATGATATGAGCATTACTTTAGCATACCATTAAACAAGTGAACTTAGCAAAGTTATAATACAGGATATAAACAAATTAAGTTATCGCGATAGTATCTTGGAGAGCCTGGTGATTCCCCCCCCCCCCCAGAGCTACAGTGTAGATATGTACAAATGAAAATCTTCGGTCCCAGGCTCCTCCAACAGAGCAACACAATAAAACAGATCAAATAGTGCAAGGAGAGTCTATGTACAATGTTTCTGTGTTTGCAGGCGTTTGTGCAGCTGGGGACTCCGGAGGACGCGGAGATGCTGGTGAAATATTACAACGTTCACTCTCTCACCATCAAGGGCCGACCCATCCGCCTCAACATCTGCACCAAGTACAAGACCCTCAAGTGAGTCACACCCCCGGGGAATGCACTGTAAACTAGTTGTGTGTTTTCCCCCGTTGTCTTTATTCAATCACAACACAGAACAAAGACAACAGACTGTGTACATTATTTTATTTGTATTTATTTATTTTAATGTATGAATATCTCATCTGAGGCACATTTCTGTTTCCAGTGTGAACAAGAAACTTGGAGGCGCTCGAGGCCCAAGGACCGGAGGACCAAACGCCTCCAGAACCTCCTCAAACGCCTCCAGAACCTCCTCAAACCCCTCAAGAACCTCCTCAAACCCCTCCAGAACCTCCTCAAACCCCCCCAAAACCTCCTCAAATCCCCCCAGAACCGCCTCCTCTTCCTCCAGGTCCAGATCCAGGAGTCGGGAGGAGAGGAGGAGGGAGGAGGAACCGAAGGCTGAGGAGGCTGAGGAGGCTGAGGAGGAGCAGCCGGCGGCAGGAGAAGAAGAGGAGGAGGTTTCAGGAGTCATGGAGGGGGAGGAGGAAGAGGAGAAGGAGAATGAGGATGTGGAGGAGGAGGAGAAGGAGGAGGAGGAGGAGGAAACGGTGATGGAAACTATGGAGGAGGAACAGGAGGTCAAACAGGAGGAGGTGAGGAAACATGAAGGAGTAGTAACTTATTTTAACATTTACTTTACATTTCTATAAACGTACAATTCATAAAATACATTTTAAGTAAAGATAAATAATACAAAAGCATCTGTTATCAATGTTTCTTAAAGGTCCCATGTCACGGCCATTTCTACTGATCATAGTTCCATTGTTGAGGTCTACTAGAATAGATTGACATTGTTCAATGTTCCAAACTCACATTGGTTTCTCATACAGCATCTCTGTATAGTATGTGTATTCACTCTCTGTCCTACACGGCAGAACCCAGCCCGAACACACACACACACGCAGCCTGGCTGGGAGTCGGTGTGTGTGCTCACACCGACTCGCAGCCTCGCCGCGTCCCGCCGTCTCAGGGAGGAGAAATCGACGGAGCAGCAGCTGAGAAAAGATTGTGTGTGTGAGGAAGTCCATTTGGACCAATGGGTCCATTTGGGTATGGGCACGTCACTGTACCCAGGAAGAAAAAGAGAAATGTCCAACGAGGCGTTCTGGGGCAGCATAGACAGGTCTTTTCTGTGTTAGAGTTTTACTCGCTACAGGGTGTACTTTGAGGGTTTGTGACTCTGCAGACCGTTTACATGCAGAAGCTACAGAACACAAGGGGACGGGTAATAACCGGAAAAGCATGACATGGGACCTTTAATATTAGTTATTTGTACATCATGTTTTAGTTGGTGACGTTTGAATGTCTTTATGCAGGTTCCTGATGATGTCACTGATGACACACCTGTTGAAGTGGGCGGGGCTCCAGGGGAGATCACGCAGGGGGCGGAGTCAGAGGCCGCGCCAGAACCCGAAGTCTCTGCAGAAGAAGAACCGAACGCAGAACCAGAGGAGAACCAGGAGGGAGAACCGCCTGCTGACAGCGTACGCTTTATAACGTTTATTAATATTATCCATCTTCTCCTGTTTATCCGTGGTCGGGTCGCGGAGGTATCAGTTCCAGCAGAGAGCCCCAAACTTCCCTTTCCCTTAGAGATATAATCCCTCCACCTGGTCCTGGGTAGAGATATGATCCCTCCACCTGGTCCTAGGTAGAGATATGATCCCTCCACCTGGTCCTGGGTAGAGATATGATCCCTCCACCTGGTCCTAGGTAGAGATATGATCCCTCCACCTGGTCCTGGGTAGAGATATAATCCCTCCACCTGGTCCTGGGTAGAGATATAATCCCTCCACCTGGTCCTGGGTAGAGATATAATCCCTCCACCTGGTCCTGGGTAGAGATATAATCCCTCCACCTGGTCCTGGGTAGAGATATAATCCCTCCACCTGGTCCTGGGTAGAGATATAATCCCTCCACCTGGTCCTGGGTAGAGATATGATCCCTCCACCTGGTCCTATGTCTACCCCTTGGTCTCCTCCCTGGACGTGCCTGGAACACCTCCCTAGGGAGGCGCCCAGGTGGCATCCTTACCAGGTGACATCCTTACTAAGCGGCATCCTTAACAGGTGACCGAACCACCTCAACCGGCTCCTTTCTACGCGAAGGAGCAGTGGCTCTACTCCGAGTCCCTCCCGGATGGCTGAACTTCTCACCTTATCCCTAAAAATAAGAATTTGTTCTTAATTGATTTTCCTGGCTAAATAAAGGTTTACTACTACTACTACTACTACTACTACTACTACTACTACTACTACTACTACTACTACTACTACTACTACTACTACTACTACTACTACTACTACTACTAAGGGAGACGCCAGCCGCCCTGCGGAGAAAACCCATCTCGGCCGCTTGTATCTGCAATCTCGTTCTTTCGGTCATGACCCATCCTTCATGACCATAGGTGAGGGTAGGAACAAAAATGGCCTGGTAGACAGAGAGCTTTGCCTTCTGGCTCAGCTCTCTTTTCGTCACAACGGTGCGGTAAAGCGACTGCAGTACCGCTCCGATTCTCCGGCCCATCTCACGCTCCATTGTTCCCTCACTCGAGAACAAGACCCCAAGATACTTGAACTCCTTCACTTGGGGTAAGGACTCATTCCCTACTTGTAGTGGACAGTCCATCGGTTTCTTGCCGAGAACCATGGCCTCAGATTTGGAGGTGCTGATCCTCATCCCAGCCGCTTCACACTCGGCTGCGAGCCGATCCAGTGAGTGCTGAAGGTCGCAGACCGATGAAGCCATTAGAACCACATCATCTGCAAAAAGCAGTGGTGCAATCCTTAGTCCACCGAACTGCAGACCCCCTCCCCCACGACTACGCCTCGAAAATCCTATCCATCAATATCACGAACAGGATTGGTGACAAAGCGCAGCCCTGGCGGAGGCCAACCCTCACCGGAAATGGATCCGACTTACTGCCGAGGACCCGGACACAGCTCTCGCTTTGGGAGTACAGAGATTGGATGGCCCTGAGTAGAGACCCCCTCATGCCATACTCCCGTAGCCCCTCCCACAGTATCTCCCTAGGAACCCGGTCATACACCTTCTCCAAGTCTACAAACACATGTAGACCAGATAAGGCCACTCCCAGGCCCCCTCCAGGATCCTTGCGAGAGTAAATAAGATTTTCAACTGCATAATTACTCTGTAGCTATGTCAGATTGACAATAAAGAACCTTGAACCTTGAAAAAGCTGATCCGTTGTTCCACGACCAGAAAGGAATCCACATTGTTCCTCTTCAATCTGAGGTTCGACTATCGGCCGGACCCTCCTTTCCAGTTCCTTAGAGTCAACTTTCCCAGTTATTTACCTGCAGACAGCGTACGCTCTATAACGCTTATTAATATTAATTACAGTTTATCTACCTGCAATCTAACTTTCCTTAAAGTTGAATAATGAACTGATTTGATGATTGTGTTGCAGTTTGAGGAGGACTTCCTGGAGAACATGGATGACTTTGTGACGTTGGACGAGCTGCAGGAGGACGAGGAGGAAGATGAGGAAGAGGAGGAGGACACCACCGGTACTAACTGCACAATAACATCATTTATTGTTATTATTTTATATATTTTTACAGTAGTCAACTTGTTGAATATTATCTCTGACATTTGTCACAAATGTTACTGAAAATGTTACAGATATTTTACCTTTTATTTTCCAGATTTGTTTTGGATATCTTAATAACATATTTCAGATATTTATACTTGTCTCTTTCGTTGAAACTAACGTTGTTCCTCCTCCCTGTTCGTCTCCTCTCTGCAGACAACTCCAGGAAAGGGGTGAGCAACGTTTGATAGAGAGTTTATTATTACCACTTAGATGTTTTTATATTTGCTAAATATCTTCCTCCTCCTCCTCCTCTTCCTCTTCAGGGCATGAGGGTGGTGAACATCGTGGGCTTCAGGCGAGGTTATAAGTTCATGAACGACCTTCTGGCCCTGGCCAAGCCGTTTGGGAAGGTGGTGAAACATCTGGTGCTGGACCTCAGACCTGAGGTACGCTGCAGGAACATCTGATTTACAATAATTTAAATTGTACTTTAAGAGAGTCAGGTGTTTCAATTAGTCCTCCTCCTCCTCCTCCTCCTCCTCCTCCAGGCGTATCTTCAGTTTACCACAGAAGAAGAAGCTCGAGCTATGGCTACCTTCTACAGCTGTAATGTGACGGCTTCTATCTGCGGTCGACCAGTGAGAATCAGCCATTCAACGAGCTATCCTACCATCCAGGTGAGAAACATCATCACCTTCATCATCACCTTCATCATCACCTGGAACACCTGAGGAGAACTACACTCTTCTTCTTCATGTGTTCCTGACTCTTCTTCTTCATGTGTTCCTCAGTGTGGATCCAGTAAAGTTGTTTACCTCGGTCAGATCCCGAAGTGTAAATACTCCGACGGTGACGTCCTGAAACTGGCCGAACCGTACGGAAGAGTCCGGAAGTATTTCCTCAACCGGCTGAAGAGAGAGGTACAGAACCACAGGAACCAGAACCACAAGAACCAGAACTAGAAAACCAGAACCAGAACCATCTTTACTCTGTCATCAGATTTGAATTCAGAAATGTTGTCAAAACGTACTTTAGCTTAACTCAAATTAAATGAAGAGTCCGGAAGTATTTCCTCAACTGGCTGAAGAGAGAGGTACAGAACCAGAACCACTAGAACAAGAGCCAGAACTACAACCAGAACAACCAGAACCACTAGAACAAGAGCCAGAACTAGAACCAGAACAACTAGAACCACTAGAACAAAAGCCAGAACAAGAGCCAGAACAACCAGAACCAGAACCACTAGAACAAGAGCCAGACCTACTGACATCTGCTTTGTGAACAAAATCTCTATAAAATTATATGACCTCTTAAAGGCGTGCAAAAAAAAATCTGAAAACTTCTAACAATTATACATAAAGAAATACAGAAGATATGGAGTTTTTTGTGAAGGAGTAACAGGAATACATTTATCCATGGTGTGTCTGCAGTGCTTCGTGGAGATGGATAAGGCGGAGGAAGCGGAGAGAATGGCTGAAGATTGCAAAGAGAATCCTCCGAAGTTCAACGGGAAGCGACTCACGGTTTATGTCAGCAGGAAGTACCGGCAGCTCAAACACGGGTACGTTAACTGTTAGAAAACTCTCACTGGTCCCCGGCTTGATCTTCAATCTCAGGATCCATGTATTTGTGATCCTCTCCAGAATGGAAGTAGTCATCACATACAGAGCATCAACTAGTTCCTGAACAGTGTCCTTCACATGCTGATATCCAAGAGAGGGAGTTACACAGTCACAAGATGGAGGAATACCGGTTGTCATGTACAAAACACTGAGCTTGTTCTCAAAATGTTGGTTTTTTTCTGAAAATATCAAAATTCCGACTTTTTCTGAAAATATCAAAATTCTGACTTTTTATCAAAATTCTGACTTTTTATCAAAATTCTGACTTTTTCTCAAAATATCAAAATTCTGACTTTTTCTCAAAATTCTGACTTTTTATCAAAATTCTGACTTTTTATCAAAATTCAGATTTTTTATCAAAATTCTGACTTCTATCAAAATGTTGGCTTTTTACTGAAAATCTCAAAAAATCGAACTTTTTCTCAGAATTCTGACTTTTTCACAAAATTCTGACTTTTTCTCAAAATCTTCAAAATGTTAATAATCACTCGTCCCCGGCTTGAGCTTCAACATCAGGATCCATGTATTTGTGATCCTCTCCAGAATGGAAGTAGTCATCACATACAGAGCATCAACTAGTTCCTGAGCAGTGTCCTTCACATGCTGATATCCAAGAGAGGGAGTTACACAGTCACCAGATGGAGGAATAGAAAGCAGTATTCAATGTTTACTTCAGATTAGCTCCACGTCAGAAATGAGCATGCTTGTCATATGTCTATAGAGTGGCGAAGTCACGCCCATCTACTTCCGCCCCATGGGACCTTATGTCGGAAAAATAATGTATTGAAGTCAATGGAGAGAGAAAACTTATCTTTCGATCCCGTTTGAATTGTGCCATGAATTACACGTATGATGTTTGTCAATCTTAAAAAATCATTTCCATGTCAAAAAAGTCACAGTTTGTCGTAAAACTGTTGAAATATAAGACTATGAAAAATACGCAACTAGAAAGACTACAAATCCCAGAGTGATGTCACAATTGTTTTCCTCCACTAAGAGATAGCTAAGATCAGCGCCATATATATAGAATCTATCTATATGGCGCTGGCTAAGATAAGATAACTTTAACAAGATGCCTGTGTGCTTAGTACCAGGTTGTTATCATACCAGCAATGGGTCTTGCTCGTTCTTTCGCTTCCCGTCTGATGAAAGGACCAGGAGTGTCTGGATCAAGCTAGCTAGTAGCTAGCACGTTAGTTAGCATTACAGCCTTGTCATTTTTATTAGCCTTAACATGAAGTAACATTAAGTAACCCAAAATGTTAAACAATAAGAGTAGTAGTCATATTTCGTGAACCCTTTGAAGAGTACTGTCACACCGGTGTGATCATTCATGGATCATTCTATAATACACAATTTAAGCTCGGGGGAGAAATGCTAACGCTAACGCTAGCGATCTTCTCTACTTCATGCTATCTGCACAAATGGTTGACATTGAACATTAAAAAGACCAGGCAGTTCAGAGAGAATCAAAGGAAGGCAGGCAGGCAGCTTTGCATGACTTTCTTCAGGACGTGTTTCATTGTGGTGATAGTGAGGATAGTCAATCGTTTTCTTGACAAGACAGTAATGACGGCCATCTTGGTGACGTGTGTTGCTGACCAGAGATGTAGTTCATTGAGCGTTTCACACAAACAAATGTGTTTGACTTGCAAAATTATCTTTTAAATTGACAAACATCATATGTGTAATTCGTGGCACAATTCAAACGGGATCGAAAGATAATCTTTCTCTCTCCATTGACTTCAATACATAATTTTTCCGAAATAAGGTCCCATGGAGGTCCACCGGAAGGGGAGGGACTTCGCCACTCTATCTCCATAGAGGCTGAATCATCATGTTAATCACATAGCTATCATATGCCTCAAACAGTCCTGATGCTCTTCTAGGTAATCATACATCCTGTCATGTACACAGCTACAGTTGGGATACCTTTGTTATCATGTTGCTCTCATGTTGGAAGAGGACATTCAGGATTCCCCGAACACTAACGCCTCGACAGATTCATTATTCACAAGAAGAAAGCACATCTCTAACCCTCCTTCTGCTTCTCCTCTGTTCAGACATCAGTGTCCGAGCAGAAGCAAGAGGGAGAGCAGCGGCTCGTCTCCACAGCCCTCCAGAAGTCCTGAGGAGCCTGCAGCCAAGAAATCTAAAGAGGAGGAAGAGGAGGAGGAGAAACTAGAGCAAGAGGAGGAGAAACAGGAGGAACTGATGGAGGAGGAAGAGGAGAAGAAAGAGGAAGAGGAGAAGGAGGAGGAAGAGGAGAAGAGCTGTGAAGACGAGACCAAAGCAGAAACCCCGGCAGAAAAAACTCCTGACGTTTCTGAACCGGAACAGAAGAGCTGCCAGGAGGTTGTTATTGTTATTATTATTATTATTGTTATTATTATTATACATTTTTTTGATTCACTTTTTATTTAAGTATTTCATTTCATGATTTTTAAATATATTTGTTTACATTCACTTAGTTAGTTATCATTTTTTAAATAAATATATATTGAATGTTTTTAATAAAGTGACAATCTGACATTTTTATTTTATGATTTATTTACCTTTTTTTCAATCTGGTTTGTCTTGTATTAAATGTTGTTAGTCCCCAGATGATGAGCCCTGAG
>NW_022987601.1:390334-440334 GCF_902827165.1 Trematomus bernacchii
ACACACTACGACAAGCTGCAGGTACTTATATACATATATACACACTACGACAAGCTGCAGGTACTTATATACATATATACACACTACGACAAGCTGCAGGTACTTATATACATATATACACACTACGACAAGCTGCAGGTACTTATATACATATATACAACACACTACGACAAGCTGCAGGTACTTATATATATATACACACTACGACAAGCTGCAGGTACTTATATACATATATACACACTACGACAAGCTGCAGGTACTTATATACATATATACACACTACGACAAGCTGCAGGTACTTATATACATATATACACACTACGACAAGCTGCAGGTACTTATATATATATACACACTACGACAAGCTGCAGGTACTTATATACATATATACACACTACGACAAGCTGCAGGTACTTATATACATATATACACACTACGACAAGCTGCAGGTACTTATATACATATATACACACTACGACAAGCTGCAGGTACTTATATACATATATACACACTACGACAAGCTGCAGGTACTTATATACATATATATATACACACTACGACAAGCTGCAGGTACTTGTATATACACACTACGACAAGCTGCAGGTACTTAATAATAATAATAATAATACATTTATTTTATATAGGCGCCTTTCAAGGCTCTCAAGGTCGCCGTACAAATACATAAAAAACAAGATACACAATAGATAACACCAGCATAAGAAACATAAACAAGACAATGCAGTATATAAATCAATCAAATAACCAAATAAATAAAAAACAGAGGATGTGTGATGGATAATGATCAGGGTGGATATGCGAGTGTGAAGAGATATGTTTTGAGGCGTGATTTGAAAATGGGGAGAGAGTCAGTGTTGCGGATGTCAGGTGGGAGGGAGTTCCAGAGGCGGGGTGCAGAGCGGCTGAAGGCTCTGGACCCCATGGTGGTTAAACGGAAGGGGGGGTGCAGTGAGGTGGAGGGAAGCAGAAGACCTGAGTGTGCGGATGGGTGTGTTGATGTGCAGGAGGTCGGAGATGTACAGAGGAGTGAGGTTATGGATGGCCTTAAAGGCGAGGAGCAGAATCTTAAAAACTATACGGGATTTGACGGGGAGCCAGTGAAGTTGCTGAAGAACAGGAGTGATGTGGTTAATGGAGGGGGTTCTGGTAATGATGCGGGCGGCAGAGTTCTGAACCAGTTGAAGTCTGTGGATGGATTTGAGAGGGAGACCAAAGAGAAGGGAGTTGCAGTAGTCGATGCGGGAAGTGACCAGGGTGTGAACAAGAATGGCGGTGGTCTTAGGGTTAAGGGACGGGCGGAGGTGGTTGATGTTGCGTAGATGGAAATAGGCAGACCGAGTGATATTACTGATGTGAGATTTGAATGAAAGTGTGCCGCCGAGGATGACACCCAGACTCTTAACCTGAGGGGAGGGGGAGACTGAAGAGTTGTCTATTGTAATGGAGAAACTGTCAGGTTTGGTTAGGGTGGATTTTGTGCCAATGAGGAGAACCTCTGTTTTATTGTCGTTAAGTTTGAGAAAGTTAGAGGAAAACCAGGATTTGATGTCCTGTAAGCAGTCCGACAGGGAGGATGGTGGTTGGTTTGGAGGACAAGTAGAGCTGGGTGTCATCCGCGTAGCAATGAAAGTGGATGTTGTGTTTACGGAAGATATTGCCAAGAGGAAGTAAATAGATGATAAAAAGAAGAGGCCCCAGGACAGAGCCCTGGGGAACACCGGTCGTGACTGGAAGTGGCTGTGATTTGAAGGTTTTGAGTTGGATGAACTGAGTGCGGCCAGAGAGATATGATTTAAACCAGAGGAGGGGTGTGTCAGTGATCCCGATGGAGGTCAGTCTGTCAATGAGGATGCTGTGGGAAATGGTGTCAAAAGCTGCAGTAAGATCAAGGAGGATGAGGATAGTTAATAGTATATAATACTTATATATATATGTATACACTACGACAAGCTGCAGGTACTTATATACATATATACACACTACGACAAGCTGCAGGTACTTATATATACATATATATATATATATATATATATACACACACTACGACAAGCTGCAGGTACTTATATATATATATCTATATACACACTACGACAAGCTGCAGGTACTTATACATTATTATGACATGGCTTAGTTGAATACTCGATTCTGATTGGTCAATTCAGAACACGTGACACGTTGTTAACCTGTTGAACCCGGGCAGAAAAACGCATCATCTGCAGGAAACAGCGTCTGAGGGCTTCTTAATATTTAATAAACTATGAATGTTTCATATCCATGTAACGGGAAGAAACTCAGCTAACTGATGATATGAACCATTTTTAGCAAAAAAAGAAACAAGGCTAACGCTGAGCCTCTGAATTAGTCCTGAGCGAAAAAATGCTAATGCCGTTAGCACAGAAAACACGGTATAACACCCTTATTACTTATCGTAAATGCAAATCCAACATATCGATTAGCATTGTGAGAGTACACAGAATCGATAGGTATCTATATCATCACTCCATGATAAGAACTTGCGACATTATAAACAAAAACAGACATCACAACACGTGGCATTAGGTAGCAACCACGGCAATATGTCTTACCTTTGTCGTTGTCTGATCAAAAGTTGTCTTCAATGGCATTAAAACGATGAAAACGCTGCTGAAGGTTAATCCATAGGTTAATCCAATGTGTCTGTGTCCCTTTGAAATGATTTCTGATAATCCATAAGCAATAAACCTAGTTTTCAGATTTCAGATTTCAGAGCGTGAGATAGCTTTCGCTTTGGGCAAACTGCTTGCGCATAGCCCCCACTTCTCAATCGTAACGTTGGTGTGTATGTGGAAATTCCCCTTCGATTCTATTGGCTCTAACTGTTCAAAAGAGATGTCAATCATCAAATCGACCAATGGGTTCCAGAGAAACGGCAAAAACGCCCATGTCCACCCAAATGACCCCAGAGGTGGAGTTTTTTTTTGCTAAACCTCTCTAAAAAGGTCAAATGTCACTTGTTTTGCATCAATCTTGATACAGGGTACTTATTATATGTTGTACTTTGGATTCCTAAAGCTTTTAGTCTACTAACCCATCATCCAAGGGTGGTTTTCACTATAAGTAAAAAAGAAGTTTTGGACGGACACTATAATTTACAGTTTTTTACGATGTAAAATCTGAATTTTCTTTAAAATAAAAAACATCTATATTGATTCTGACTTTTCTACATCCAACTCACAGGTTTATCATTACTTTGAGAAAAAAGATTATTAATTTAACCCTTTTAGAAGGGAAGATATGGTCATTTGTTCTGGGAATGTCATTTTCGAGCCTGAGACCTGAAAAACAGGCTTGGGGGTTAACAGGTTAATCCAGAACAGACGGACTTATTGACCCGTTGTTAAGGACGCTCACATCTGCAGAAAGAAGTCCGGTCGATTTAACTGTATACAGTTTGGAACTGGGACAAGAAAACAGCGGAGAAGTAACAGGGCAGAAACCCTCCTTTTTACGCAGCGTCCAGACATAGACATCAAACGCTAAAACATATTCAGTGTGCAGTTCCTTTGTCATTAGGGCAGGGATATCTAGATACTTCCCAAGGTCTGACATCATGAAGTGTGCTACTTTTAAAGCAAGCAGCCATGTTTTCAAATATGTAATCAAAAAGCTCCTCAAAAACGCTATCGAAGCACTTCCTGCCGTTGTTACGTAGTTCAAACGACAACAACGGACTATTTTGCTTAGCGGATGCATGTCATTTTAAATCAATAAAAACATTTTCTAAATCTATAAAAGCATTTCAATTAATATTGGGAGTCATGTCGTGACTTTGTTGAGAATGTGGCCGTGTGATAAGCGGGATAATGTGCAGCGACTTGGTCATTATGGGGAACACCCGACATGCTGATCAGGATCCCTCCGCTTCACGTCGGGATCCTGATCAGCCTGTCGGGTGTTCTTTTTTAACTATTTTAATCGACTGACAGCCCTAATATATATACTACGCCAAATACTGATTTGATCTGCAGTATTTTCATGGTGACATTACAGAGAGCTGGGAGCTGAGAATCATCCAGAGAGGAGACGTCTTTCTATTCCACCTCCTCACCTCAGACTCTACCTCTCTAATGTCTCCTCACCTCCTCACCCTCTACCTGTTCTTCTGATAATCTGACGGGTGTTTTCTCTGTTTCAGAAACACCTGGAGAAAGAGCAGAGCCGCGCGGAGAAGAAGAAAGGGAAGAAGACCACGTCGTAGAAAAAATAACTTTTTATTTCAGATTGTGTCCATACGCTCACATGTCCATAGATCTGTCTCACTCTCACATGTCCATAGATCTGTCTCACTCTCACATGTCCATAGATCTGTCTCACTCTCACATGTCCATAGATCTGTCTCACGCTCACATGTCCATAGATCTGTCTCACTCTCACATGTCCATAGATCTGTCTCACGCTCACATGTCCATAGATCTGTCTCACGCTCACATGTCCATAGATCTGTCTCACTCTCACATGTCCATAGATCTGTCTCACGCTCACATGTCCATAGATCTCTCACATGTCCATATTAGGAGTTATAATGAACAGCTGATACGTTCACAGAAACCTTTTAAGTAAAGATATCTTTGTTGCATCGATGTTCAACATTTTGGGTTAGCTTAGCTTAGCATAATGAGTGTAAACGGAGGGAAACTGTTAGCATGGTTTGTGGTGGAAGTAACGCTTACATCCAGACAGTGTATCCATCCGCTGAATGACAGAGAGAAAGTAGTTCCAGCGTGTTGTTAGACTTCACTTTCTGTACACTAACGTCATCGTCTCACTTTCTCTTTTGGATGTTTTTTATTTTTAAATAAACCAGTCGAACAAAAGCGTCTTTTCTCATGTTTTACTACAAAGAAATGCACATGAATAAAAACAGAACACTTTTCTCTCGGCTGATCCCAACAGACATGGTTCCACAGCGAGGTTTTGAACACTGAACCTTTTAAATTCAAGAAAAATATCAAAATAAAAATCAGCCGATGAATCAGACTGGGCTCCACGGGTCCCTGCCCGTCTGCTCCTGGAAAACAAAAAGAGAAAATATTCCTGTTAGTCGCCGCTCAGGAGAGAGGGGAGGAGCTTAACTCTGCCCTATTTTATTTAACAGTTTTTGTTAATAGTAAAAGTATAATTAGTTAAAGTCGTTTTTCATGTTTTTATTTTGAAGGCCTGTTACTGCACCTGGTGTAATGGAATATAACAGACGAGTGGAGGTGAGAGCAGGGGCCTCATTTATAACGCCTTGCGTAGGATTGACGTGGGAAGGTTGCTTACGTAGTACAAAGCAAAAAAATAGGTACAGACATTTTCCGACATTTTCCGATTCACAAAACATTGCGTACCGGCGAGGGAAGTGCGTACGGCACTTCCTACGCCTGTTTCCCTTTATAAAACATAATCGACTCGTAACGCCCATATTTGCCTATACATAGTCAAAGAAACGCCCATTCATTCATTCATTCAGACTGACTGCATGAAGAAGATCGCAGGAAATTACGACCGAACAGCTAAAAAAGACATCTCACACCGTGTCAGATATTGGTTATTTTGGGGAGGTGGAGATAAATCATATTGTTTGGTGGATGCAGTTTGAACCAGAGTAGCAGCATGGAGGTCGGATCGTCACCAAAATAAATAAATAAGTGGTCCCGAAAAAAGTTAATGACAAAAAAAATACACATAACCTTCCTCAGGCAGTGTGTTTGTCCCGGGGACAGGAGACCCCCCCTTGATGAGAAACTAAGAAATGATGGGGGAATCCCTCCGGAGTGTAGTCATGACGACTGGATCTGAATTATTTTGTTGTATTTGGTGGTTTGTGTTCCAGCTGTCGATCAGCAACTATATCTCCATAATCCACCAGTTAAAGGAAATACAATGTGTTGTGTTATATTAGCTGTACAATTTACCACATATGGTGTTCTTAGTGTCCATACCTCCTGTGTTTTACGAGCGACTTATCAAGTCTTGGCAAACGGCATAAAACACGATTAAACATGATAGTATATAAAACCATGCTCGTATCTACAACCTATAGAAATGCAAAACGGCGTCAGTTTAGACGTAATTCTGTCCTCCTGCTTACCGCATCATTTATGAGAAAACATTTCATAACATTAACACAACATATTCGAGGTGATTTCAAATAACATATCCGTATTTATTTATTTCTCCAAGTTATGTTTTTGTGTGCACTGAGGAGTCTCAAACAGGCGTTTGTTTAAAGATTGGCTTTAATCAATGTTTGAAAATGAATTCCTCATATTTGATAAATGAGAGGTAACATTTTATTTATGGTATTATTTCCACATATTTCTCTCCATTCTTCCTTCTGCCAACGGTGTCGCAGTTTCTCGTCTCTCCCGTTTGTGTGCTTAGTGCGTACGCATGGGTTAGAGTTTGCGTGGAGGGCCGCACATTTTCCCGTCAAGTTAGTATTTTATAAATCGCAAACATTGCGTAGAAACTGGCGTACGCCATTTTTTGAGCGTATATCCCTTTATAAATGAGGCCCCAGAGCATTAGGAGATTTTACTGAGACGTATCTGAGTGAGACGTGTGAGTGACGTATCTGAGTGAGACGTATCGGAGTGAGACGTGTGAGTGACGTGTCCGAGTGTGACGTGTCTGAGGCTGGAGCCACACGAGGACGATAACGCAAACGGACCGCAATTGTTATCAAAAAAGTCTTCCGTCCACACGCAACAGGCACCAGAAACGTGTCCGTTCACACGAGACCGCTCGAAAGCGCTGTAGTACATATGCTGGGCCTGTAAGTGGCGCTGTACTCCTGCCACAAAAGCAGCGAAGAAGACTTCCCGCATGGTTGCCATGGTTGCCCTTCTGTTTATTCTCCGCTGTGGACGCTCTGGCTCTTTTTCTCCCTCCCCGAGGCAAGCGTTTGCTCCTGCTGTAATTCTCTCCGGTTAGTCCACCAGCAGATGACAAACACCCACCTCTCCGCCTCTTCCAAGGGACGAGGGGACCGTGCGGCAGAGTTTCCGTTAGATTTTTTTCGCCGGTCAACATGTCCGTTAAAGTTGAAATCTTCCGGACAAAATTAGAAAAGTGCCGGTCAAAGGTCTTCTTTGTTATTTATTGAGCTTTAAAACAAATTGATAACGACTCTATATAATAATATAAGAATAAAACACGGAGCCTCTCTTTTCCTCCCCCTCTTCTGACAGCCCAGCAGCTGATCTCTGAGCAGGAGAGGTGGGGAGAGGCGGGGCTATTGCTTCAACGTTATCAGGACATGATCGTATAGGCGTGAACACGGAGCCGTTTGCCCCCCCAGAGCGTTTCGTTTGCAGATCTACCCACCTTGGGACCCGTTATCGTTTTCTGCGTTTCCATGTCGGCCTCGTGTGGCCGAACCGTCTATCTGATAGTGAACTGTAGCAGATACGACCGTTATCGTCCTCGTGTGGCCGGGGCCTGAGAGTGACGTGTCTGAGTTTGATGTATCTGAGAGTGACGTGTGTGAGTTTGATGTATCTGAGAGTGACGTATCTGAGTGAGACGTATCTGAGTTTGACGTATCTGAGAGTGACGTATCTGAGTGAGACGTATCTGAGTTTGACGTATCTGAGAGTGACGTGTGTGAGTTTGATGTATCTGAGAGTGACGTATCTGAGTGAGACGTATCTGAGTTTGACGTATCTGAGAGTGACGTGTGTGAGTTTGATGTATCTGAGAGTGACGTATCTGAGTGAGACGTATCTGAGTTTGACGTATCTGAGAGTGACGTATCTGAGTGAGACGTATCTGAGTTTGACGTATCTGAGAGTGACGTGTGTGAGTTTGATGTATCTGAGAGTGACGTGTCTGAGTTTGATGTATCTGAGAGTGACGTGTCTGAGTTTGACGTGTCTGAGTGAGACGTGTCTGAGAGTGACGTGTCTGAGTGAGACGTGTCTGAGAGTGACGTGTCTGAGTGAGACGTGTCTGAGAGTGACGTGTCTGAGTTTGACGTGTCTGAGTGAGACGTGTCTGAGAGTGACGTGTCTGAGTTTGACGTATCTGAGAGTGACGTGTCTGAGAGTGACGTGTCTGAGTGAGACGTGTCTGAGAGTGACGTGTCTGAGAGTGACGTGTCTGAGTGAGACGTGTCTGAGAGTGACGTGTCTGAGTTTGACGTATCTGAGAGTGACGTGTCTGAGTTTGACGTGTCTGAGTGAGACGTGTCTGAGAGTGACGTGTCTGAGTGAGACGTGTCTGAGTTTGACGTGTCTGAGAGTGACGTGTCTGAGTGAGACGTGTCTGAGAGTGACGTGTCTGAGTGAGACGTGTCTGAGTTTGACGTATCTGAGAGTGACGTGTCTGAGTTTGACGTGTCTGAGTGAGACGTGTCTGAGAGTGACGTGTCTGAGTGAGACGTGTCTGAGTTTGACGTGTCTGAGTGAGACGTGTCTGAGAGTGACGTGTCTGAGTGAGACGTGTCTGAGTTTGACGTGTCTGAGTGAGACGTGTCTGAGAGTGACGAGTCTGAGTGAGACGTGTCTGAGTGAGACGTGTCTGAGAGTGACGTGTCTGAGTGAGACGTGTCTGAGTGAGACGTGTCTGAGAGTGACGTGTCTGAGTGAGACGTGTCTGAGTGAGACGTGTCTGAGTGAGACGTGTCTGAGTGAGACGTGTCTGAGAGTGACGTGTCTGAGTGAGACGTGTCTGAGTGAGACGTGTCTGAGTGAGACGTGTCTGAGAGTGACGAGTCTTGAGTGAGACGTGTCTGAGTGAGACGTGTCTGAGAGTGACGTATCTGAGTGAGACGTGTCTGAGTGAGACGTGTCTGAGAGTGACGAGTCTGAGTGAGACGTGTCTGAGTGAGACGTGTCTGAGAGTGACGTGTCTGAGAGTGACGTGTCTGAGTTTGACGTATCTGAGTGAGACGTGTCTGAGTTTGAGAGACAGGTGGAGTATCAGGAGGGTTTATTTACCACAGGGAAACATCCTTTATATCAAAAATAAATATTAATATATATATATATATATAACACGAGAAGCTGCAGTGATTAGTTATTGATATAACCATCAACAGCTCGTTTTATTCCAAGTTTTATTTTCAGATTTCCTCAAAATTACTTCTTTTTTTAAAGATGATTTGCTATTTATTTATTTTATGTTACTTTATTCTTTGCCCTCCTTTGTAAGGGAACAAGGAGGAGAGGCTGATGGGGGTTATAATGGAAACCTGTAAATAAAGGTATACTCTGGTCTGGACTCAGATCATTATTCGTAGCAGTTTGACTTCAGAGTTCATTTCTGTTTTATTTCTGTGATTCTCTCCGCTGCGCCTCGTGTCTTCAGATCGTCTTCTGTCCTCCAGCTTTCACTCTGAGAGGATCAATAACCCCCAAATCTGAGTTTAAGGAAACTTTATTCCTACTTTGTACCAGAGGTGGGAAGTGACAAAGTACATTCACTGAAGTACTGGACTTAAGTACAATTTTGAGGTACTTTTTACTTTACTTGAGTATTTCCATTTTATGCTACTTTGTACTTCTACTCCACTACAGTTCAGAGGTCAATACTACTTCTACTTTTACTCAAGTACAAGATCTGAGTACTTCTACTTTTACTCGAGAACAAGATCTGAGTACTTCTACTTTTACTCGAGAACAAGGTCTGAATACTTCTCCCACCTATTTATTACCACAAGTTTGACTCTTATTTTTAAATGTATGATCAAAATAAACCTAATTTCTGAGTTAAAAAAAGGAAAGAGTTTTGAATGATTTTACAGAATTGACCCGAGATGCTATAAATTTGAATAAAACCCAAAACCTATAAGTGATCATGAATTCCTTTCTCTAGTAAAACACAATCAACATCTTATTGTTCTGTCTCTAACATTAAGTAAACCTTTACCCCGACACAATCTGACCGTCACTTTGTTGACGGTCAGATTTGACTCGAGGACGACAGGAAGGTTGAATGTAATATTTATATGTGACCTGGTACTTCCTGTAGTGCTCCAGGCTGCTGCAGTGCTTCACTTTAGCCTCGTCTTCATCAGCGTAGATCAGCTGACACAAGTTACAGAAATAACCCACGACCGGCCGGACGAACTCCACTCCTGCAGGAGAAACACACGCACATATGATATTAGATTAAAACGTATAGAAATGTAAAATAACAGGTTATATTATGGCATGAAGTCCCAGTGTAGTATGTTGTGTATAAAAGACAGGGAAACTCAAACAACTCATAATACAGAGCGTCTTAAAACCACGTAGGTCATAGAATAGCAGCTTCAATCTGAAAGTCGTAGTAAAGTTTGTTCTAAAATAATTGTAAAAAGTCATAGTTTATTTTGTGGTAAAAATATAAATAATAATAGAAGAGTAATATGTCACAAAATTCATAAAAATTATTTTTCATGTAAGTTATAACATTAAGAAGCTCTGGTTCATCTTAAATATAAAGAGCCATGGTGTAGTATGTCGAAACAAATGAAAAGAAGTCCTAGTTTAATATGTCGTACTAAATATAATATACGTCAAAAACAAAAGTGATAGTACAGTGAAATACATATTTTCTTTTTAGTAGAGCATGTCGTGCGCCCTCATGTTACAGTGATGCCAGAAAACAATATCTCTGTTCCTCAAAAACGGTATAATTCCTCCAGAACTCTGAGCATCAAACACAGCGTCAGACGGAGAGACAGCTTTGTTTTCACAGAGCTCCGACGTCACGTCGTTGTTTACGTCACAGTTTACGTCACAGTTTACGTCAGGAGACATCTTGTATACGGGCGTCATGTTGTTGTTTACGTCACATTGTTGTTTACGTCATGTCGTTGTTTACGTCAGGAGACATCTTGTATACGGGCGTCACATTGTTGTTTACGTCATGTCGTTGTTTACGTCAGGAGACATCTTGTATACGGGCGTCATGTTGTTGTCTACGTCACGTTGTTGTTTACGTCAGGAGACATCTTGTATACGAGCGTCATGTTGTTGTTTACGTCACGTCATTGTTTACGTCAGGAGACATCTTGTATACGGGCGTCGTGTTGTTGTGTATGTCACGTCGTTGTTTACGTCAGGAGACATCTTGTATACGGGCGTCATGTTGTTGTCTATGTCACGTTGTTGTTTACGTCAGGAGACATCTTGTATACGAGCGTCATGTTGTTGTTTACGTCACGTCATTGTTTACGTCAGGAGACATCTTGTATACGGGCGTCGTGTTGTTGTTTACGTCACGTCGTTGTTTACGTCAGGAGACATCTTGTATACGGGCGTCATGTTGTTGTTTACGTTGTTGACATGCATGTCAAATATAATAAGATGAAAAACTAATAACTAAAATACTGCTTATTGTAATAATAGATCAATACGTGAGATGCCTTCTGCGGACCCTCAGACCTCTGGTGCTGCTACACCTGGAACTGAGCCGTGCATATTATTATTATTATATTTCATATAACCTTAATCGTCCCACAGAGGGGACATTTTACATCAGGAGACATCTTGTTTATGGGGTCATGTTGTTGTTGATATATCTTATAAACAAGATCAGAGTATATATACAGTATAAAAACAGTATTTCCTCACCAACAGGTCCTGAGGGTTTCTGCTCCTCAGCGCCCCCTGCTGGTTCACTCTGCAGCTCCTCAGAAGCTTCCTACAGACACATCACAGAGCATTACATCATAATATAACACATACAGAATAACTAGATTTCCTAGAAACCAACTGCTCAGAAGTTGGTTTCTTGTCCTCACGAGAGAGGTACCAGTAGAGCCCCTTAGGCAAGTGTCATTTGTATATTGGGATGTATAAATGCTATTTGATTTCCCACGGTTTCTTAACCTGTTAAGCACCAAGCCTGTTTTTCATGTTTCAGGCTCGAAAATGACATGCCCAAAACAAATCACTACAACTTAACTTCTAAAAGGGTTATATGAATAATTTCTTTTATCAAAGCAAGGTTACATCTGTGAGTTGGATGTAGAAGTGTCAGAATCAATATAGATGTTTTTATTTTAAAGAAAATTCAGATTTTACATAGTAAAAAACTGTAAATTATAGTGTCCGTCCAAAAATAATTGTTTACTTATAGTGAAAACTACCCTTGGATGATGGGTTAGTAGACTAAAAGCTTTAGTAATCCAAAGTACAACATATAATAAGTAGCCTGTATCAAGATTGATGCAAAACAAGTGACATTTGACCTTTTTAGAGAGGTTTAGCCAAAACCACCCCACCTCTGAGGTGATTTGGGTGAAAATGTTTTTTTTTCCATATCTCTGGCCCCCCTTGGTCGATTTTGATGGTTGACACCTCTTTCTGACCGTTAGAGCCAATAGAATCGAAGGGGGAGGCCCCCACACACACACGTTGTGAAGAGAAAAGGTGGGGGCTGCGCGCATGTAATTTTGCGTCAGAGTGGACCTATCTCTAACTCTGGCATTTGGAAACTAAAAACAGTTTTATTGCTTATGGATTATCAGAAATCATTTCAAAGAGGGCACAGACACATTGGATGAACCTATGGATTAACTTCAGCATCGTTTTTTTATCGTTTTAATGCCATTGAAGACCAGTTTTGACCAAGGTAAGCCATGTTAGCGTTTCTAGCTACCTAGCTCTACATGTTATGATGTACGCTTTCGTTTATAGCGTCGCAAATGTTTATCACTGAGTGTTGAGGTGGGCACCAAACGATTCTGTGTCTCCAGGAGACCCAAAACGAGTGGTTGGCTGTGCATCTAGGATAAGTAATAAGGGAGTTGTGAGTGAGTTTAGGTGCAGAGATAGGTTAAATTGTTTCGCTCGTGGATAATTCAGAGGCTGAGTGTTAGCATTGTGGGTTTTTTTTGGAAAAAAAAATTAAAAAGATCAGTTAGCTGAGTTTCTTCCCGTTACATGGATATAAAACATTCATAGTTTATTAAATATTAAGATTCCTTAGACGTTGTTTCCTGCAAAGGACGCGTTTATCCGCCCGGTACCGGGGGGGCCGTGCGTAACAGGTTAAACAAAGAGCTCGACACACCTGGCTGAAAAGTCTTTATAATGAAGTCAGAGTTTAAAATATCTTCATGTCTGTCCGGTTCCACACAAACAAAACGAGACCTTTTGAAGTGCAGTAGAAGTACACAGTAGCATTAAGTGCAAATACTCAAGAACAAGTACCTCAAACGTGTACTTAAGTACTTGAGTAAATGTACTCCTCTGGTCTCGGGTCGTACCTGTTCAGGTTCTGGTCCTCCAGGTGGATCCAGACTCTCTGAATCCTCTGGTCCTGGTTCAGAAGAGTCCTGAACTCTGGAGGACTTCCTGTCTTCCTCCAGCTCCTGAACTCTGGAGGACTTCCTGTCTTCCTCCAGCTCCTGAACTCTGGAGGACTTCTTGTCTTCCTCCTCCAGATCCTGAACTCTGGAGGACTTTCTGTCTTCGCCCTCTGGACTCTTTTCAGTTGATCCGTCCTCCCTGACCTTCTCCAGCTCCTCGTCCTCCTTCTTCTCTTTTCTGTCTTCCTCCTCCAGGTCCTCGTCCTCCTTCTTGACTTTAATCCCAGTCCACCAATCCCTCTCTCCCGTCCCCCTTCTCTTCAGGGTCTTGTTTCTTGGACTGGTTTTAGAGGAGGACTCTTTGTCTGCCGTCCTCCTGGAGATCCTCTCTGTCCTGGACCTGGAGGACAGATCCTGTTCTAGACTCTTCTTAGACTTTGGACTCTTTCTAGACGTAGAGTTTTTGTTGTCTTTAGTGGATCTGGAGATCGAGTCTGTGTCTTCAGTTTTCTCTAAAGTCTTTCTAGAAGCTGAGTCTTTGTCTTTGGTCTTTGTAGATGTTAAGTCTTTGTCTTCAGCCTTTGTGGACATTGAGTCCTTCTCTGAGGACTTTCTAGACGTAGAGTTTTTGTCTTTAGTGGATCTGGAGATCAAGTCTGTGTCTTCAGTTTTCTTTGAAGTCTTTCTAGAAGCTGAGTCTTTGTCCTCGGTCTTTGTAGACCCAGAGTTGAGGTCTTTAGTCTTTCTAGACGTCAAGTCTTTGTCTTCAGCCTTTTTGGACATGGAGTCCTTCTCTGAAGACGTTCTAGGGGTATAGTCTTTGTCTTCAGTTTGTCTAGAAGCTGAGTCCTTGTCTTCTGTCTTTCTAGTCTTCAGGTCTTTGTCTTCAGTCGGTCCAGAAGCTGAGTCTTTGTCTTCAATCGTTTTGGATGTCAAGTCTTTGTCTTCTGTCTTTCTAGGCATTGAGTCTAGGTCTTCTGTCTTTCTAGGCATTGAGTCTAGGTCTTCGTTCTTTGTAGACCCAGGATTTATGTCTTCGGTCAATCCAGTCGTCAGGTCTTTGTCTCCGGTCTTTCGAGACATTGAGTCTTCTTCTGGAGACTTTGCAGTCCTCAAGTCCGTCTCTTCGGTCGTTTTGGACGCAGAGTCTTTGTCTGAAATCTGTTTGGACACCAAGTCCTCCTCTGGAGTCTTTCTAGACGTTGAGTCTCCGGTCTTTCTAGACGTTGAGTCTTTGTCTCCGGTCTTTCTAGACGTTGAGTCTTTGTCTCCGGTCTTTCTAGACGTTGAGTCTTTGTCTTCTGTCTTTCTAGGCATTGAGTCTAGGTCTTCTGTCTTTCTAGGCATTGAGTCTAGGTCTTCTGTCTTTCTAGGCATTGAGTCTAGGTCTTCGTTCTTTGTAGACCCAGGGTTTATGTCTTCGGTCAATCCAGTCGTCAGGTCTTTGTCTTCTGTCTTTCGAGACGTTGAGTCTTCTTCTGGAGACTTTACGGTCCTCAAGTCCGTCTCTTCGGTCGTTTTGGACGCAGAGTCTTTCTCTGAAATCTGTTTGGACACCAAGTCTTCCTCTGGAGTCTTTCTAGAAGACGATGAGGTTTTGTCTTCCTCTTGTTCAGATGTGGACTCTTTGTCTTCAGTGGTTTTGGACGCAGAGTCTTCCTCTGGAGTCTCTTTGGAGGACTCCTTCCTCTCCTCTGAACAAACACAAGTCATGTTTAAATCTCTGGGTTATTTTATAGATCTGAATGATGAAGAACTGCTTTCAGCTCATTCTTTGAGGTCTGTTATTGGGACCAGTTTACATTTCTGCAAATGAATTCTCTCAATGTGAATACTGTCGTTTGGAATCAAGGATAATTTGTCAGTGGTTTAGATAAGTATTCCCCAACGTTCAGTTTACTCAACACAGACTTATATGGCGCTTTTCCACTACAGGGTTTCAGCGCGGCTTGGCTCACTCTTTTTTGCTTTTCCACTAGGGATAGTACCGGCTCACTGGTACTTTTTTAGAACCACCTCAGCTGAGGTTCCAAGCGAGCTGGAAATATGCTAAACTAGTGACGTAAAACACTGCCGACCGCTGATTGGGCAGAGAGAATAGTCACAATTATTTTTAAAACAGACGAGCTACCGTCAGCAAGTATTTCTCATTCGGCGCGTTCACACCGGAGTACTTTTACCCCGTACTTTTCCCGTTTAGTTCCTTTAGTACCCCTTATGTCGCGTTCACACCAAAAAGAGTACTTAGTGCCGGGAACTTTTACCCCCATTTTTAGTGCCTGCTAGAGAGGTGGTACCAAAAAAGTACCAATTTCTATTGGCTGGGCGAATTGCAAACCACGCCCTGTAAAACTCTGAAAAGTTTTGTGAAGCCGCCATTGTATTTGTGGCATTAGCATTATTAGCATTAGCCCAGCGCACCAACGGAGAGAGAATAACTTATGGCAACAGAAAAAAAAACATGGGAGCGGTGGAGATGAGGAGGTGTCGGCGTTCTGGCGATTTACTTGGAAGGCTTCAGAAGAAGCTGCTGGGAGTCCCAGCAGCTTCTTCTGCGGCTCATTTGCGTAATCTTCCCTCAGGGAACTTATTCCGGTGTGAACGCGCTAAGTGCCGGCACTAAGTACGGCAAAGTACTTGGTGTGAAAGCGACTCTTGTTGTTGGAGTCCATGCAGGATGGTAAGTTTTTGCTAACGCTCTGTTCTTTGCTTGAAAGCTTTGTGTCCCTATCTATTGTAAAGCTCACTTCTAAAGAACAGCCGATCGCCCCGCCTACACTGCGTCGTTACTATAGTTACTAAAACTGTAGTGAAAACGCAACTTAAAGTGAGCCGAACCGAGCCGAGTCGAGCCGCACTAAAACCTGTAGTGGAAAAGCGCCAATAAATAGTCAGAGCACAGAGAGAAATGTTTGTAACGTCAGCTCTGGTTTACCTTCAGACTCTTCTCTCAGCTCATCCAGAGTGATGCAGTCCTCTAGATCCAGAGGGAACTCAAACTCCTCCTGAGACAAAACAACAGAAATACTTCAATGATTTTCCCTCGTGAGAATTTGGTTAGAGATATTTCCAAATATCTGGAACAAACTCCCAGAGACCTGCAGGTCTGCTGCAACTCTGACTACTTTTAAATCCAGGCTGAAGACTTTTCTTTCTGCTTTTAATTGAACCATTCACACAATGTGTTTTATGCTGTTTGAATGGCCTTGTGTGTTATATAAACTTGCCTTGAATTCTTTACATCGAGTTCACTTTTGACTTCTCCTCTACTTTACTCCAATTTTATCGACTTTCTTTTTTTGAAATGTTCTAATAATTATTACCACGTTTTCTCTCAACAACATGCAACCTTAAATATGCTTTTACCCAATGTTCATGTTTCTGGGATGGTAAATATATACACATGCAAATACAAACTTGTAATATAAAAGATAATTGTGTTAGTGTCAGTAATAAAGTGGGGGGGGGTTTCATGGTGATATCTGTTAGTTATAGATGTTACCATATTTACCTGTAGTGTGTTCAACAGGTAGGAGTTTTACAATGCAGATATTTAAAGAATGTTTCCTTTAAATATTCTTGTTTTGACGATCAAGATTTTTCTGAAATATTACAAGAGCTTTTCCTGAAAAAGTTTGTTTTCAAATGTTTTTGATTTTCTTTTGTGAAATATTTGAATCTTTTTTTTGTCCAAACATTACAACTTTTTATCGGATTATTACGACTGTTACCGCCTAAATTGTAGTGTCCTTTTTAAGTATGTTATATAATAAAATAAGTGTTTTTGTGTCTTTACCTCTTCCTCCTGCTGCCTTATAGGCACCTCCTCCTCTTCCTCCTGCTGCCTTATAGGCACCTCCTCCTCTTCCTCTTTTATAGGCACCTCCTCTCCATCCTTCACCTCCTCCTTTTGACCTGAAACAGAAAAGAGAACACATTTGAAAGAGTCCCTGCTCCTCTCCTGTAGTTCTGTAGCTGTTAGTGCATGTAAACGGTCTGCAGAGGCTAAAGTTCTGGGAAAACATCACTATGTGACACTCGCGCTCCTATTGGCTAGCGCTCCAACACATTGCACTTGATAGGTTAAAGGGGCGGGACATCTCCAAGTGGTTGACCAATCACAACAGAGCCAGGATATTTTTATTTAATTTTTTTAATTAGAGGATGATATTGTGTTTTCTCTTAGCGCCATTTTTGTTTCTACCTTCTCCAGGTGAGTCTGTTCTCTCAGCAGGACGGTGCTCTTCCTCCTCCTCCTCCTCCTCGTCTTCCTCCTCCAGACTCTCTCCATCCTCTCCGATCACCTCCATCCCCTCGAGGTCGCTCTCCTCTGCAGACGACCTGCAGGACAACAGATACACTTTAACACTCTGATAAAAGCAGCAGGTGATTTAAATATAGAATGAGACTCACTCCTCTTCCTCTTCCTCCTCCTCCTCCTCTTCCTCAGCTGCAGGTTTCATGTCTGTGACGGGATCAGAGTCTGAGGAGAGAGGAGGAAGAGGAGGAGGAAGAGGGATTAGTTTTGATGTAGCACAAAATAACTTCAGTATTTCCTGAAGAGTAATAACAGTAACATCTGAAAGTGTCATCAAATCTGCTGCTAACCAGATCCGTATCTAAGAAAGGAAATTACGTACTTTTGTGAATTAGGCCGTTTCACATTATCGACTTATCGTACGATATTTACGTTATTAACTTATCATACAATATTTACGTTATGACTTATCGTACGATATTTACGCTATCAACTTATCATACGATATTTACCTTATCAACTTATTGTACGATATTTACGTTTTTGACTTATCGTACGTAATTTACGTTATCAACTTAGCTTACAATAATTAGGTTCTTTACATTATCCACTTGTGGTAAAATAGTTACGCTATAAACTCATTGTACGATATTTATGTTTTTTACTTATCCTACTGAATTTACGTTATCGGCTTATCGAACGTCATTTACGTGATTTATGTTATCGACTTAGCCTAGGTTCTTTACGTAATCGACTTATCGTACGATATTTACGTTATTTATTGATTGTAAAATGTCTGGACATGACCATTATACCTTTATACATGTCATCTACCTACTTATTGTACGCGTTTTATTTTACGAAATCAACGTATCGTACGATATCTGAACATAACCTTTATAACTTAAGGTTATCTAGTTATTTTACGAAATATCTCATAACTTTAATAATTGTTTTATTTAAAGTGGACCTATCATGCTATATTTGAATAATATAATGTAGGACCATACCTATATAAGGCATATTTATACTTTTTTTTTTTCAAAATACCAAACAGATCATGCATTTTAGCCATGCCTCATTTTGCTCAATTTGAAAAATGTTAGCTCTGTTTTTGCAAGGGTTGATTCTGTGAGAACAGCACCACCTACAGGCCTGGCATATGTACTACAGCGTCTCCAGCGCTTTCGAACGGCAATGGCCGTGGCTGTCTCCTACTGATTGGTGGAGTTGGCCCAATAGCCGTAGCGCCACCGTCCTGACGTCAGGACAGTGTTCAAATCTGGATCAGTTTTTATCAGATCCGTTGCAGCCCCTTTTTTAGAGATTTGGGTATGGAGGAAAATAGAGAGGGTTGTGTTTTCTGACACTTGGTGAGTTCCCTGGAACACCGGGGACACATATTCATGTATAAAAGACGTACAAAAGTGCATTTTGCATGATAGGTCCCCTTTAATAGACGTAACATATGAAATATCTTCATCACCAGAACGTCTAAATATGATACATTTTTACGTTGTTTACGCTCAATATTCTGCTTTGATGTTATCATTAAATCAGCTTCATAAGATGCTCTTAAAATGCTAATAATTCAGTTTCCTCAATTATTTCGGCGACGACAGATCATCAGAACTTTGTTTCTTACCGGTCGTCTCCGTTTTCTCCAGTTTCTCAGTTTTCTCAGTTTTCTCCGGTTCTTCCGGTTCCTCAGACTTTGTCTCGGTCTGGTTCTTCTCGGAGGATCCGCTGCTGGATTTCTCTCTGGGACTGGACTTAGAGCCGGACCTTCTCTCTCTGGTGGACTCTTCTCTGGATCTGGACCTGGACCTGGTGTTTTCCTCTTTGATCGCCCTCTCTCTGGATCTAGACCTTGTTCTGGTCGTCTTGTCTCTGGACCTGGATTTGGACCTGGATCTGGACCTGGTGTTTTCTTGTTTGATCGACCTCTCTCTGGATCTGGACCTGGTGTTTTCCTCTTTGATCGCCCTCTCTCTGGATCTAGACCTTGTTCTGGTCGTCTTGTCTCTGGACCTGGATCTGGACCTGGTGTTTTCCTCTTTGATCGACCTCTCTCTGGATTTGGACCTGGTGTTTTCCTCTTTGATCGCCCTCTCTCTGGATCTAGACCTTGTTCTGGTCGTCTTGTCTCTGCTGGATGTATCTTTGGACCTAGACTTAGACCTTCTCTCTCTTGTGGACTTTTCTCTGGATCTAGATCTAGTTCTGGTCGTCTTGCTCCTGCTGGATTTCTCTCTGGACCTGGACTTCTTCTTGTCTTTATCTCTAGATTTTTCTCTGGACCTGGACTTGGTTCTGTCCTCTTTAGTGTTTTTATCTGTGGACCTGGACCTCTCTTTGCTGCTCCTCCTCTTCCTCTTGCCTTCTTCCTCTCGACTCGTACTCCTCGTCCTCTTGGTGGAAATCGTTTCTTCGTAGCTCTTTGCTGCAGCGACGCCCCTAAAGGAGGAAAAGAGAATCAGAACAGATCCCGTTGATTAATACAAGAACTTCCCTTTCTTTTTTAGATTTCCTGAACCTAAAACACATGATGTTAATCTACGCTGAAGGTTTTCTCTGATTATCGAGTCATAGATGTGTAAAAATAAACATCCACGTGTACAGGTGATGACCTTATTGGAACTTTATCCAAAGTCCAGATCACTCGTGTTCAGCCTCACAGAGAAATACAAATATGGACTACGGAAAAAGTATTGTCGACTAATTTTTCATTAGTCAATTAGTCGTGCGCTGCATGTGCCGCGTCAGCCGGAAACCCTCAGACTCAATTCAGAGCGGAGCCTGGTCATTAAGTTAATTTGGTCGGGCAGGAGATCTAAAGTGTGGATCTTTGTGAGCGTAAAAGGACAACGAGGTGACGAGCAGACTACAAGGCAACAAGTCTCCTCCATGTCCTCCATCACAGCTTCCTGACTGCCGGCTTCACAACAACACAGAGATTAATTATCCACAACGTGTGTTTCTTTCTCAGACTGAGGAAAACAGCAGCAGAGAGTCAGGCAGCAGCCTAGCTCTGTATCAACATATATAGACCTATAATATATAATCCTTCTGACCTCAGAACACCATAAAGCTTTCATTTCATGCTGAGGGCATCATGCTCATATGTTCAGTGTTTCTGTTTCCTGTGTAGTATTTATTGGGTTGTTATATTCAGATATGAAGCTGCTTGTTTACACACATTAAGAATCCTTACCGGAGCTTCTGCTGTTTACACCGCTGCGTCCGTGCGCTGTGACTCTCATGCGCTCTCTACATTTAATTTATATTTCAAAGGTTCATTATAACAGTCTTATTTTATATTTTATGTGAAGCACAACGTACCATGCTGTTATAATAATGCTCTTTATCAGCCTTTGAAACTGAAACCATTTTGGGAGAAAAATATATATATATTTATAATCATAATGTATCATAAACGTGCGACGATTAGTCGGCTGATCGCCTTAATTTAAAGTGGACCTATCATGCTATATTTGAATAATATAGTGTAGGACCATACCTATATAAGGCATATTTATACTTTATTTTTTTCAAAATACCAAACAGATCATGCATTTTAGCCATGCCTCATTTTGCTCAATTTGAAAATGTTTAGCTCTGTTTTTGCAAGGGCAGATTCTGTGAGAACAGCACCACCTACAGGTCTGGCATATGTACTACAGCGTCTCCAGCGCTTTCGAACGGCAATGGCCGTGGCTGTCTCCTCCTGATTGGTGGAGTTGGCCCAATAGCCGTAGCGCCACCGTCCTGACGTCAGGACAGTGTTCAAATCTGGATCAGTTTTTATCAGATCCGTTGCAGCCCCTTTTTTAGAGATTTGGGTATGGAGGAAAATAGAGAGGGTTGTGTTTTCTGACACTTGGTGAGTTCCCTGTGACACCGGGGACACATATTCATGTATAAAAGACGTACAAAAGTGCATTTTGCATGATAGGTCCCCTTTAAGGCTATTGGTTGACTAGAAAAATCTTTAGTCGAGGGCCCTAGTTCAAGATACTGCTCTCATGTTCAATCGACCCGTTAATTGACCCATTATCGACCCGTTATCAACCCGTTAATACTACTCACGAGAGGGTCTTGAACTCTCCGGAGAAGGACACGGTGATGGAGTTGTTGTTGATCTTCAGAGCTCTGGAGGAGTAGAAGTCCACCAGCTTCTGAGCCTCAGGAGTGTCCTTCATCTCTACGTACGCCTGGGAAACAAAAGGTCAAGTTACAGTGAAAACATGGAGAACTACAATATTAAAAATCATATGGGTTCAAGAACAACAAAAAGACGCTGAACACATTGTAGGTGATAAGGCTAAGGGGGCGGGACATCTCTAAGGAAATGTAGCTAGGACTGGATACTTTTACCAGAACATAGTGACATCACTATGTAACACTCGCACTCCTATTGGCTAGCGCTCCAACACATTGTACGTGATAGGGTAAGGGGCGGGACATCTCTAAGCTGTTGACCAATCACCACTTTTGAATGACCTGTACCTACTATAATTGTTTGTGTGATAGAGATGATGCAATGTTTTCAGTGTTTGTTGATTGTTATGTGATAATAAATATGATCAGATCTGGCATAAATCCTCTCTTCTCTTTTGTGAGATTAATGTATTTGTATGCATGGTCCTTGTTGAAATAAATACACAATAACAGTTCCCCTCACCTTGGAGGGCAGGAACAGGGTGAGGATTGGCTCCCCGAAGCGCTTCACGATGGCCAGAAGATCTGATTGGCTGTCGTCCCCTGATGGCGCCGGGAAGAAACTCACCACCCGAGAGCTCTGAGGGGAAACTTTATCAATCTGGAGGAGTTTCAGGTGAAGGTAAACTACCTGACTTCACTAGAGACATGAAGACTGCGTTAGTTAGTGTTTCAGGTGAAGGTAAACTACCTGACTTCACTAGAGACATGAAGACTACGTTAGTTAGTGTTTCAGGTGAAGGTAAACTACCTGACTTCACTAGAGACATTGTTATTTAGTAAGTTAATTTGTTAGTTATTAAGTTAGCTATTTTATTTAGTTTGTTTGTTAGTTATTTAGTTAGTTAGTTATGTATTTGGTGTTTCAGGTGAAGGTAAACTACCTGATGTGTTTTATTATAACGTTCCCTTTATATATATGTAATCATATCTATGTATTACTTTGTTCAAATGGAGCATCTGTCACAGTGATAATAAAGATAATAATGAAGATAATGCTCCTCAGCGTCTGATTGGATGAATCTCTCAGCGTCTGATTGGATGAATCTCTCAGCGTCTGATTGGATGAATCTCTCAGCGTCTGATTGGATGAATCTCTCAGCGTCTGATTGGATGAATGTACCTGCAGGAAGCTGAAGGTGTTGGACAGTTTGAACTCGATCGCCGCTCCGTTCACAGTCAGAGGAAAGTTTTCGTGATATTTCACCAAATCCCTCGCCTGGTCCGCCGAGCCCAGCTCCACAAACGCCTGATTCACAAAACAATAACATTTAAAAACCTACATGATGGACTGTCTGCAGCTCAGAGGCCCCTTTTCCACCAAACTAGTTCCAGTTCTAGCGTTGTGCTCTTCTGGTTCAGAACTGGTTCTTCTCTGTAGCAGCACTTTTGTTTCCACTGCTCAGAGCCCAACTGGTGCTGCCGCTGCTGCGTCATCGTTTACGTCGCAGATTTTCTCCCCAATGCCGCTCACAACAACAACAACAACAACAACGGGGGACTGCGTTGGGTCGATGATCATGTTGCTTTTAATCATACGGCATCACAACGGTGTAATGAAAGTTTCTCTGGTATAAAATGGGTGATTCTGTCTTTCTGTTTTATTGTGTTGCTCTGTTGGAGGAGCCTGTGACCTAAGATTTCCATCGTCATAACTGCACTGTAGCTACTGTACGTATGACTAATACAAGCGTTGAACCCTGAACCTTGATGTTAGCATAGCATCCGAAGCTAATCTGACTATCTTGACTACTTGTTGCTATCCTATTGTGGCATAAGCCGTTTTCTACAGGCCCATTTTACTGGCGTATTTTTCATTATGATTCTACTTGTGATAGTCGGACATGACAACCTGTGCAGCCCATGTATTGATTCCATCCGATAGCTGCTATAATAACAAACAAAACGTCTGCCTGCTCTCCACAATGATCAATAACAGTGAACGGATGGTCAAAGTAAGGTACAAATAAACAGAATCACACGAAGCCTGGTTAGTGTTGCCTGACTTTATAAAGTGTGTTTTTTTTACAAGTGTGTGGTTGCGTTCTAGTCACTTTGCTCAGCGCTACTGCTTGTTACAACTTTTATTTGCCGTACTCGCCATGAACGGTTAGCTCAGGTTAATCTCGCCCCCCTCCGACGTAAGCGTGACGTATTGGTTCTTGCCGGGCAGCCGAGTGGGGCCAGCTAAGAACCGGTTTTCGGTGCTGAGAGCCGGCTCCGCTGCGGTGGAAACAGGAAGAACCGGAGCTGAATCATGAATGAACCAGCCCTGGAACCGGTTTGGTGGAAAAGGGGCAAATGACTTTACTGCCCTGCAGTGTGATGGACTCACCAGAGACGGGAACATGAGGATCTTCACGATCTTCCCGAACGGTTCGGTGAGTTTCTTCAGGTACGCCTCGTCCACAGACTGAGCCGGAAACTTCACACACACCACTTTACATTTCTCCGACACCTGTCATGAAACACAACATATTAAAGTACTTCAGTCCGCAGAGGAGCTGTGATGCTCTCTGAGTCAGGCTTTACCTTCTTCTGGAGGGCGTTCTTCGGCTGGGAGTCTGTTGAACACAGAGAGAAGACCTTAGGACAGTAAAACAGCTAATACTGTGAATACTGATAGGAGACAAAAGGCTGTTTTTACTGGAGGACTTCTGATTGGCTGTCTGTTGCCGGGCGGGTTTCGCCTCGTCGTTCTTCTTCTCTGATTGGCTGTCGGCACTGAAATGACAAAATAGATTTAAGATGATCCAAAGCTCTTTATAAACTAGAGGCTGTTTAATGAGGAGGAAGTAGTCAGAGGGCTGTATAAATACACAATATATATATATAAAAATACACACACATATATATATATATATATATATATATATATATATATATATATATAAATACACACTATATTAAGGTGGTGTAACACCGACCTGCTGATTGAATCCATGCGACAGTCCCAGTTAGGAAACCTGCAGAACAGATAACAGAGTTAGTTAGTTAGTGAGTGGGTTAGTTAGTTACATTACACAGGAGCAGTTTGGGGTGAAGTGTCTTCAGTCAGTCAGTCAGTCAGTTAGGTAATGAGTTAGTTAGTTAGGTAATGAGTTAGTTAGATAGTTAATGAGTTGGTTAGGTAGGTAATGAGTTAGTAGGTAATGAGTTAGTTAGGTAGGTAATGAGTTAGTAGGTAATGAGTTAGTTAGGTAGTTAATGAGTTAGTAGGTAATGAGTTAGTTAGGTAATGAGTTAGTTAGATAGCTAATGAGTTAGTAGGTAATGAGTTAGTTAGGTAGGTAATGAGTTAGTAGGTAATGAGTTAGTTAGGTAATGAGTTAGGTAGGTAATGAGTTAGTTAGGTAATGAGTTAGTAGGTAATGAGTTAGTAGGTAATGAGTTAGGTAGGTAATGAGTTAGTTAGGTAATGAGTTAGTTAGGTAATGAGTTAGTAGGTAATGAGTTAGGTAGGTAATGAGTTAGTTAGGTAATGAGTTAGTTAGATAGCTAATGAGTTAGTTAGGTAATGAGTTAGTTAGGTAGGTAATGAGTTAGTTAGGTAATGAGTTAGTAGGTAATGAGTTAGTTAGGTAATGAGTTAGTAGGTAATGAGTTAGTTAGGTAATGAGTTAGTTAGGTAATGAGTTAGTAGGTAATGAGTTAGTTAGGTAGGTAATGAGTTAGTAGGTAATGAGTTAGTTAGGTAATGAGTTAGTAGGTAATGAGTTAGTTAGGTAGGTAATGAGTTAGTTAGGTATCTGAGTGTAGTTAGGTAATGAGTTAGTAGGTAATGAGTTAGTAGGTAATGAGTTAGGTAGGTAATGAGTTAGTTAGGTAATGAGTTAGTAGGTAATGAGTTAGTTAGGTAGGTAATGAGTTAGTAGGTAATGAGTTAGTTAGGTAATGAGTTAGTAGGTAATGAGTTAGTTAGGTAATGAGTTAGTTAGGTAATGAGTTAGTTAGATAGCTAATGAGTTAGTTAGGTAATGAGTTAGTTAGGTAGGTAATGAGTTAGTTAGGTAATGAGTTAGTAGGTAATGAGTTAGTTAGGTAATGAGTTAGTAGGTAATGAGTTAGTTAGGTAATGAGTTAGTTAGGTAATGAGTTAGTAGGTAATGAGTTAGTTAGGTAGGTAATGAGTTAGTAGGTAATGAGTTAGTTAGGTAATGAGTTAGTAGGTAATGAGTTAGTTAGGTAGGTAATGAGTTAGTAGGTAATGAGTTAGTAGGTAATGAGTTAGTTAGGTAATGAGTTAGTTAGGTAGTGAGTTAGTAGGTAATGAGTTAGTTAGGTAATGAGTTAGTAGGTAATGAGTTAGTTAGGTAGGTAATGAGTTAGTAGGTAATGAGTTAGTTAGGTAATGAGTTAGTAGGTAATGAGTTAGTTAGGTAGGTAATGAGTTAGTAGGTAATGAGTTAGTTAGATAGCTAATGAGTTAGTAGGTAATGAGTTAGTTAGGTAGTGAATGAGTTAGTTAGGTAATGAGTTAGTTAGGTAGCTAATGAGTTAGTAGGTAATGAGTTAGTTAGGTAATGAGTTAGTTAGATAGCTAATGAGTTAGTTAGGTAATGAGTTAGTTAGGTAATGAGTTAGTTAGGTAGTGAATGAGTTAGTTAGGTAGGTCAGGAGGTGTTCTTTATTCATTATATAACAGAGAGGAACTTACTGCTGCAGGAGGCTGAGCTGTCCGTCCGCATGGTGAGGCCCGTTGATATGTTTGATCCACACCTGGAACACAAGAAGAAGAAGAAGAAGAACCATAACTGAAGCTGGTCTAACTGGTTTCTACCTCACACCACACCCAACCCCCATCAGACTCAGGTATCCAGGTGCAGGTGTTACTTACCTTCTCTGACATCACAGTGATGTCACACAGAGAGCAAGAGTAGGGGAACAATGGAGGAGACTTCCCGTGGAAATCCAGAGCTTTCTCCTTGGACGGTATCCTGGAAGAAACCTCAGATCCTCCATCGCGACCAGAACCAGGTTTCAGAAGCGGCTCTTCAGGAGGAGGAGGAGGAACTGAACCGTAATGCTGAACCGGCTGAGAGAAACGGGAAGGACGGGGTTTCTTGTCCCGTCCTGCAGAGCCGAAAGAGGGTCGGACCTGCGAGGAAACTGGACCAGAGACGCTGCCTTTCTTACCAAAATCAGAAGGTCCTGGTATGTAGATGTAGTCTTGAGAGACAAGTGGACCACCGGCTTTCTTGCCGAACTCAGAGGGTCCATGGTTGTAGTCTTTAGGGGAAACTGGACCGGCGACGCTGCCTTTCTTACCAAAATCAAGCAGTGCCGATCCGTGGTTGTAGTCTAAAGAAGAAACTGGACTGGCGTATCGGCCCGTCTTACCGTAATCAGAAGGTCCCGATTCGTGTTTGTAGTCCAGAGAGGAAAGTGGAGCGGCGTCTCTGCTCGACTGAACATAATCAGAGGTTCTGTAGTTGTAGTCTTTAGGGGAAAATAGACTGGCATCTCTGCCCGTGTTGCCAAAATCAGAAGGTCTGGAATCGTAGTCTACAGAAGAAACTGGACCTGCATCTCTACCCATCTTACCAAAATCAGAAGGTCCTGGTCTGTAGTTGTAGTCTTGAGAGACAGATGGACCAGCTACTTTCTTGCCGAACTCAGAGGGTCCATGGTTGTAGTCTTTAGGGGAAAATGGACTGGCGTTTCTGCCTGTCTTACCAAAATCAGAAGGTCTGGAATCGTAGTCTAGAGAGGAAACTGGACCAGCATTTTTGCCCATCTTACCAAAATCAGAAGGTCCTGGTCCGTAGTTGTAGTCTTGAGAGACAACTGGACCACCGGCCTTCTTGCCGAACTCAGAGGGTCCATGGTTGTAGTCTTTAGGGGGAAATGGACCCATGTTTCTGCCCGTCTTCCCAGAAGCTCCTGGTTTGAAGTCCACCTGGTAGCTGGAGGACGAGGATGACGATGGTGAGTTGAAGGTGATGGGATGCCCCCAGCGATCCAGCTCCGGTAAAAGATTACCGGGTGTTAAGTGGCTCTGTGGGTACTGGTTGCGGGGAGGATCCCAGTTGCTGGTGGTGGAGGATCTGGGGGGGATAAGAAGAAGAGGAAGAAGAAGAGGAGGAAGGAGTATTCAAAGGTCTCACGGTGCCCCTCTTTCCCTTGATCTGCTTGAGGACTTGAGGAAGGGATTCGACGGTCAGGACGTCTTCTGGAAGTTCAGCAAGAAGAGCGAGGTCTGCTGGTTCCAGTCCACAGCTGTTCAGGATGCTCAGAGCCCCGTCCTGAGACCAGGAGGAACCTCTGGAGGACGAGGGAGGAGGCAGGATGGACTCTGGAGGCGGCCTGTAAAAGTCTGAAGACGACAGGGTGGGGGAAGAGGAGGCATGGCGTCGATCTGAAGATCCGTACGGTCCAGGAATGGGTCTGAGATCGGAGTCGGCGGGCGGAGGTCTGTACGGGTAGTTCTGAGACATGATGGGACGAGGAACTGAGGAAAGAAGGTGTCGGGAAGACAGAGATGTGAAATCTGACCCACAGAAAGAGGTACTGGAGGCTTTTCAAGACCACATAGAGTGTATTCTCATCACTGCCAATACTTCAAAAATAGAACGTGTAGAGAATCATCATTTGTAACAGATCCTCCACGGCCTCACCTCACCTCCTCTCAGAGAGTTTATCACCATACAGGTAAACAACAGGTGCAACAATCAGAGAACAAGCCACATATTATGTAATTTATATCCCAGTTAAAAACCTGGTTAGTGAGGATAATCTGTCTCTGTCTGAACTGAGGACAGAAGGTGTCGGGAAGACAGAGATGTGAAATCTGACCCACAGAAAGAGGGGTTCTGGAGGATTTAGAGAAAGGCTTGTCAAGACCACATCACTGCCAAATACTTCAAAATACAACGTGTTGAGAATCATCATGAAACATGTCAACGCTGGCCTTCTGTACCAGATGATCCACGGTCTCACCTCCTCTCAGAGAGTTTATCCTCATACAGGTAAACAACAGGTGCAGCGAGAGGAGATTATTCCGCTCAGGAAAACGTATTTCAGTCGGTCTAAAAGTTCTGTTTACGCTGATCAACAATGGGACCGAATCCCAGAAACAACCAGAGAACAAGTCACATAAAAGTTCATTTAAATCCCAATGAAAACCTGAGTGAGGATAATCTGTCAGTTATCTTCTTGCTCTCTGATCTCTGTGTTGTTGTTCTTCCTGATTCTATTTTGTTTTTAGGGTGACTACCAGCACCTGTCCCGGGACTACAGATTAAAACTACCTCTTGACTAACTCTGGAGCATTTACAGATGTGTTTATTGATGATGATGATGTCCCTTCTAAATAAATCAATATAGTGTCAGGGTCATCCTTTGGTACCAAGCTGATGCCATGGTGTGTCTCTACAGTGAGGCAGGTTTATGGAGAGAAACTAGAATGATCCAGGTACATCGGGATGGAATGGTGACTTGTATTAGGTCTCACCACGACCAGTACGTAAACATAATAAAGCAGTGTAATAACATGTTGGATAAATGTGGAATTTAGTTGGTAATGACTTCTACATTTCCAGCTTTGCTATTTGGACTAAATTGTATTTGTTTGTATTCATACTGACAACAAATAAATATATATGACAGCAATGAGGATCATCCCCTATTTCAGTGTGACCAGGAGACACTGAGAGGATGCTGAACTCTCTCCTCCTCTCCTTTCTCCCTCTCCCTATATGTCACACTGTGTGACTGCAAGAAAAGGTATCTCAAGATGTCTGTATGTATAACACATGTAGACATTTTGACAATAATTGTGCACTATTTTATCGTTGTAACTTGAATCTAAATGTATGTTTTAAAATGCCTATTTGAGGTGTGTTTGTATGTCTTTGGCTGGTGACTGTCTTCTCCAGATAAAGAGCATTATTATTATTATAATGTAGGGCTTCCCCCTGGATTAAACATGATGTTTAGCTAGAATATAAAGATGTATAGAGTCAGATTTAACACAATGTGTTATTGTTTATTAAATGTAATGTTAAGAGCTGCAGAAACAGTTTGAAGTTTAAACTGAGGGGAAATACCTGGAAACACGAAAGTAAAAGATACACAAAGGACGTGAATATACCTTTTAACCACCTGAAATATAGAGATTAAAGAGTTGTGAAACACGTGGTTTGTTGTAGTCTATAATCAAGGATGAATAGAGGATATCTCATCTTATATTTGTAGTTTAAATACAAGTTAAACAGATGTAAGACTAACAGCTTTAGCTTCAAATCAGTTAGCATGCGGCTAACAACGGACAGAAATAAAGCTTCTTCTAACCTGGAAATAAAGCCGGGGATCTGGAGAGATATGTCCGCAGTGTGTTCGTGAAGAAACGAAGTCACAAGTAACAAGTTTAGAGGAGAATAATGTAGTTTTAGAGACGATAACCCGCCTGAAGTGGAGCTAATAGCTGCTAGCCGAGAGAAGCTAACTGAGGCTCTTCTTCTTCTTCTCTCGGTTTTTGGCGGAACAACTTTAAAGGTGCATACCGCCACCTACTGGACATGAGTGTGAATCATCATATCGATCCATCTCTCAACTCATGGACGTATCTATCTATGATCTAATCACAAATAAATAAATCAACAAAAAACATTAAAACATAAAACAAAACAAAACAACAATCTATGATCTTTCCTGACCTAATGTTAGATTATTTTTCCTACCCCAGTTTCACTCGGAAAGGTAAACAGTGCCTTTCTGGTAGCTCTTACTCCTCTCCTTTTGTTCCCAGAATACCAACCCCTCTCCCTCTCTGCCTCTATAACTTTATATATACAGTCTATGCTCTATACCTTCAGCCTTTCGTTTTTCTCTTTCAGCTTTATAGATGTCACAATGTAATAAGATATGTTCCACATGTTCTTTAACTCCAAAGCTCCTACACTTGTCACTGTTACCTTTCCCCATCAGGGACGTGCACAGACATTTTGGGGGGCGGGTGCTCAAGTGAGAAAAAGGGCACGTCCCATAATCATTTATAAAAAAGTGTATTAAAACAAAAAGTTAAAGGGGACCTATCATGCTAAATGCACTTTTGTACGTCTTTTATACATGAATATGTGTCCCCGGTGTTCCAGGGAACTCACCAAGTGTCAGAAAACACAACCCTCTCTATTTTCCTCCATACCCAAATCTCTAAAAAAGGGGCTGCAACGGATCTGATACAGACTGATCCAGATTTGAACACTGTCCTGACATCAGGACGGTGGCGCTACGGCTATTGGGCCAACTCCACCAATCAGGAGGAGACAGCCACGGCCATTGCCGTTCGAAAGCGCTGGAGACGCTGTAGTACATATGCCAGGCCTGTAGATGGTGCTGTTCTCACTGAATCAACCCGTGCAAAAACAGAGCTAAAAAATGTCAAATTGAGCAAAATGAGGCATGGCTAAAATGCATGATCTATTTGGTATTTTGAAAAAAAAAAAGAATAAATATGCCTTATATAGGTATGGTCCTACACTATATTATTCAAATATAGCATGATAGGTCCACTTTAAATATAGTTGCACATCTCTGACTTACTGACCAATTAATTTTAATACCCTCACACTCACGTAATTGTTTAATACTCAACAGAATTCTACAAAATAATCAGTTAACTTAAATTAGTAGTTATTAAATGAGCAGCCAACAATCAAAATGATGAAGTTACTGTTTAAGGACATTACAGGCAAAAATATCGTTTTTGCATGTTGGGCCTACTTGTTATTTTGGTCTATTTTGCTTCCATGTTTTCTTTCACTCTAATGGAAATAAAACTTCCAAAAAACACATATAAATGGTGTTCGTTTTACTACCATGTCTGAATTCATCTATAGATTTAAAGCTAATCTGCATTTAAACATAACATTTCAGGGGAAAATACTAACTTGACGTGAGTAACTGGGGAAGTTGTGAGTTGATATGCCTTGGTAACTGCATGCAAATTAGCGCATTTTAATTAGGCCTAGTTCAAAATAATGTATAATTAAATTCAACACTATAATTAAATTCAACAAATAACATTGACATTTTATTTGTCAGGACATTCTCTCACAGGGTTTGCTGTCGTGCTGTCTTTGAACCAGCAGGTGGAGCTGTTGTATCACTTTTGAAACCAAATCAATAAAAACAGAATTTAAAAATACATCTTATCTCCAAAATCAGAGTCTTTATGTGTTTAAAACAAAATGAACAAATAGTGTTCAATTTATAAAAATATAAAGAATTTGATTATATATTCAATATTATAAAGTGAATATAGATTAGGCTAAATAAATAACATTACCTCAGATTCTGCACGGTAGTACTGGTAGTTGTATTACAGCAGCAGTACCAGTTTGGGCCAGCAGGGGGAGCTACACACTGCACATCAAACTGAGGTCTTCAGTTTGTATTACATATGATATTAAATAAATACAGTTAATAACATTTCACATTAAAATCTGCATCATTTTCACACTTTATGTTATGTATAAATATCAGCTGATTTATTTATGTTTATATTTTTGTCAGATGAAATCCCAGAGTGGCGTAGAACCCGTAGAACCCGTAGAACCCGTTTCCAGCCGCTCCGGTTCCGTTCAGTTCCTTTATTTACAGGTTTTCATATTAAAATCCCAGCAGCTGTTCGTGATGGAGGTTCATTCAGTGTTTAGGGTTTATTCTCTTACAGCATGCAGAGATCAAGAGAAATATCATGCTTTCATTCACACTGATACACACTCAGTCACACGATTTAAATACATCAGGAAAATATCTGATAAATATCCATGAAATGTATAATAATGATACATGTAGTGCTAGGTGTTTATATACACGTTACAGGTGGTGAGCTGAGACATGCAGCAGATCCTTTAAGCATCTCATAGCTCCTGTTCAGAAAACAGAAACCCGTCTTCAGAATAAATTAAATATAAAAATATCTCAGAGTTTTTGCAGTTTATTTTCTAAATGAGAAAAAATATGTAATTTTAATTTAATTTGTTCAAATCATCGTTTATTTGTCCTTTGGTTCGAATATTGCAGTATTAGTGTGTATTAGTACTGCAGTATGAGTGTGTATTAGTACTGCAGTATGAGTGTGTATTAGTATTGCAGTATGAGTGTGTACTGCAGTATGAGTGTGTATTAGTACTGCAGTATGAGTGTGTATCAGTGTGTATTAGCACTGCAGTATGAGTGTGTATTAGTACTGCAGTATGAGTGTGTATCAGTGTGTATTAGCACTGCAGTATGAGTGTGTATTAGTACTGCAGTATGAGTGTGTATCAGTGTGTATTAATACTGCAGTGTCAGTGTGTATCAGTGTGTATTAGTACTGCAGTGTCAGTGTGTATTAGTACTGCAGTATGAGTGTGTATTAGTACTGCAGTATGAGTGTGTATTAGTACTGCAGTATGAGTGTGTATTAGTGTGTATCAGTACTGCAGTATGAGTGTGTATCAGTGTGTATTAGTACTGCAGTATGAGTGTGTATCAGTGTGTATTAGTACTGCAGTATGAGTGTGTATTAGTACTGCAGTATGAGTGTGTATTAGTGTGTATTAGCACTGCCGTATGAGTGTGTATTAGTGTGTATTAGTATTGCAGTATGAGTGTGTACTGCAGTATGAGTGTGTATTAGTACTGCAGTATGAGTGTGTATCAGTGTGTATTAGCACTGCAGTATGAGTGTGTATTAGTACTGCAGTATGAGTGTGTATCAGTGTGTATTAATACTGCAGTGTCAGTGTGTATTAGTACTGCAGTATGAGTGTGTATTAGTACTGCAGTATGAGTGTGTATTAGTACTGCAGTATGAGTGTGTATTAGTACTGCAGTATGAGTGTGTATTAGTGTGTATCAGTACTGCAGTATGAGTGTGTATTAGTACTGCAGTATGAGTGTGTATCAGTGTGTATTAGCACTGCAGTATGAGTGTGTATCAGTGTGTATTAGTACTGCAGTATGAGTGTGTATCAGTGTGTATTAGTACTGCAGTATGAGTGTGTATTAGTACTGCAGTATGAGTGTGTATTAGTGTGTATTAGTACTGCAGTATGAGTGTGTATCAGTGTGTATTAGTACTGCAGTATGAGTGTGTATCAGTGTGTATTAGTACTGCAGTATGAGTGTGTATTAGTACTGCAGTATGAGTGTGTATTAGTGTGTATTAGTACTGCAGTATGAGTGTGTATCAGTGTGTATTAGTACTGCAGTATGAGTGTGTATCAGTGTGTATTAGTACTGCAGTATGAGTGTGTATTAGTACTGCAGTATGAGTGTGTATCAGTGTGTATTAGTACTGCAGTATGAGTGTGTATCAGTGTGTATTAGTACTGCAGTATGAGTGTGTATTAGTACTGCAGTATGAGTGTGTATCAGTGTGTATTAGTACTGCAGTATGAGTGTGTATCAGTGTGTATTAGTACTGCAGTATGAGTGTGTATTAGTACTGCAGTATGAGTGTGTATCAGTGTGTATTAGCACTGCAGTATGAGTGTGTATTAGTACTGCAGTGTCAGTGTGTATTAGTACTGCAGTATGAGTGTGTATTAGTACTGCAGTATCAGTATTTATATCTATCGACACGTGGTTTAATGTCAGAGGAGTTGTGTGTTTTTCAGTAAAACCATCGCACATTTATTGTTTTCTAACAAACGTGCGTCTGATTAAAATACAGAAAATAATGAAGTGAATTAACAACTGACAAAAGTCTTGTGTTACATTTCTATCTACAGGAGAGGACTCTTTAAAGTAGAGACACTACATACTGATATACACCTGAACATCAGCAGGAGAGGACTCTTTAAAGTAGAGACACTACATACTGATATACACCTGAACATCAGCAGGAGAGGACTCTTTAAAGTAGAGACACTACATACTGATATACACCTGAACATCAGCAGGAGAGGACTCTTTAAAGTAGAGACACTACATACTGATATACACCTGAACATCAGCAGGAGAGGACTCTTTAAAGTAGAGACACTACATACTGATATACACCTGCACATCAGCAGGAGAGGACTCTTTAAAGTAGAGACACTACATACTGATATACACCTGAACATCAGCAGGAGAGGACTCTTTAAAGTAGAGACACTACATACTGATATACACCTGAACATCAGCAGGAGAGGACTCTTTAAAGTAGAGACACTACATACTGATATACACCTGAACATCACTCTTTAAAGCTCGCTGCTACATACTGATTCTGTTAAAGCCAACATTAGTGCTTCATTTATTTATTTATTTAAGGAGACAGGTTTTAAATAACTTTTTGATCAGTGGAAACTCTTGGAGACGTTTCTGACTGATATGGATTCACTCAGTCGTTCATCAAGTGAAGTTGTTTCCGTCTCTAATCAGCTGATTGGTGTCCAAGACGTGCGTCCTCCGGGGATAATTAAGACTCTGACAGCGTTTATTAATCCTGAGTCTCGTTCAGGGAGATTCACTGATTTATAACCAACCTCTCAGAATCTGATGTTATTTTTAGCTACCAATTAAAGCATTTTGTGCATTTTCTCAATGTATTTATTGTTATTTTTGCTCTTCCATCAACATTACTTTACCCAACTCAGGTGTTAAAGTTATTTGTAGCTAACTATTCAAACTGTTTATTGATTTACGTTACTCTCAGCGAACTATTTCAGCCGTTTAAACATTGAAGTTACTTTTAGTTAACAGTTTCTAATGTCCACCTTTAAGTTTTATTTCACGTTTTCCATTTACACTCAGACTTTTAACCAACTTTTAAACTGTTTTTACATTTAAAGTGCTCTTAGCTAACTTTTTCAACATCTCTCCATTACTTGTTGCTATCCATTTGAATACTTATATCCATTTACGTTACTAACAGCGAACTACTTTAACCGATAAACATTAGTTACTGTAAGTAATCCCGGTATTGCCGTGGGAGTGTTGAAGCTGAGCTGGGGCCTGCACTAAAGATACTGCTGTTTACGTGTGAAATGACGCCATAAAAGCTTTGGATAAAAGCTAAATGAAATGCAATGTTATATAATCTCATATTTTGGATATCCCAAATGTGTGATCTAGCATCAACGCTATTACGGCTGAATTACATTTCAATCAGGAGAGAGGGTTTTGGTGTAAGAATACATATTTATTGACAGGAATACACAAATGAATGTAATGGAGTTTTGGTGATTAGGCCCCGTTGTGCAGGAGTATCATTCGGGAGGGGAGAACCGATCCGATGAAATTCCCCGGGGTCTAGACCCTGGTGGTGGTGAATGGATAGTTGGGGTCGGTCTGAAGGGGAGTGGCTTAGCTTGACCCTGGTGGTGGTTAATGGATAGTTGCGGTCGGTCTGAAGAGGAGGGGCTTAGCTTGACCCTGGTGGTGTTGAATGGATAGTTGGGGTCGGTCTGAAGGGGAGTGGCTTAGCTTGACCCTGGTGGTGGTGAATGGATGGTGGGGTCGGTCTGAAGGGGAGTGGCTTAGCTTGACCCTGGTGGTGGTTAATGGATAGTTGGGTTCGGTCTGAAGGGGAGTGGCTTAGCTTGACCCTGGTGATGGTGAATGGATAGTTGGGGTCGGTCTGAAGGGGAGGGGCTTAGCTTGACCCTGGTGGTGGTGAATGGATGGTGGGGTTGGTCTGAAGGGGAGTGGCTTAGCTTGACCCTGGTGATGGTGAATGGATAGTTGGGGTCGGTCTGAAGGGTCAGTCTTACTGAGTGCAATGTAAAGTCTGCCAAATACATATTACATACATTTGAGCCCAAAGTGTTCGATGCAAAACGGTCACCAAACAATGGTTTGCTTCGTATCAACAAACCAAAAGATGTGCTGCCTGTGACTTCTAACTATTTTAACAGTTTAATAATAATAATAACTTTAATTGATATAGCGCCTTTCATCAACCCAAGGTCGCTTAACAAAGAAACATATAACAAGACATAAAACAGGGGGCAGAAATGGAAGTGTTACATTGCAGGGGGGGGGGAGTTCATGTTGGAAGGCTTTGTTGAACAGATGAGTTTTCAGGGTTGATTTGAAGATGTTCAGAGAAGGGGCGTTACGGATTTCAGCAGGGAGGGAGTTCCAGAGGGGGGGGGGGCAGCGACACTGAAGGCACGGCCCCCGAAGGTGCGGAGGCGTGAATGGGGAATGGAGAGCAGGCCGGAGTCTGAGGATCGAAGGGTGCGGGACGGGGGGTGGAGGAGATCTGTGAGGGACTGAGGGGAGAGGGCACGGAGGCACTTGTAGGTGACAAGGAGGAGTTTGTAGGTGATGCGGGACTTGACCGGGAGCCAGTGGAGGTTGAAGAGAGTGGGGGTGATGTGCTATCACCCCCACTCTCTTCAACACTCTCTTTATCCATTTACATTACTTTTAACAACGGTTTTAACCGTTTATACAATAACATGATTTAGACTTATCAACCATTAGTCCATTACGTTACTTCACCCAACTACCATTTCAACATTGAAGTTACTGCAAGCTAACGGTTTCTATCGACTACTTTTACATCACGTTTGAACACTTTATCCATTAACCCTTATTGTAAAGTAAATTCAGATTGAACATAGTAAAAAAATGTAAATTATTGTGTCCGTCCAAAAAAAACACATTACTTATAGTGAAAACCACCCTTGAATGATGGGATGGTAGACTAAAAGCTTTAGGAATCCAAACTATAACATATAATAAGTACCCTGTATCAAGATTGATGCAAAACAAGTGAAATTCTTTAGAGAGATTTAGCAAAAAGAAACCACTTCTGGGGTCATTTGGGTGGATTTGACCTATCTCTGGCCCCCCTCGCTCGATTTTGATGATTGACATCTCTTTTTAACCGTTAGAGCCAATAGAATCCAGGGGAAGTTCCACATACACACACAGGTTACCAAATAAGGAGTGAGAGTGACGCGTAGCTAAAACCGGAAGCTGCGATACACTCTGGTGGCTACCATTAGCAGCTAATATTAATTCTCCGATTTTTACATAAAAATGGAATTATGGATTATCAATAATTTTTTCAAAGTGACAGACACATTGGATTAACCTATGGATTAACCTTCAGCCGCGTTTTGTCTCGTTTTAATGCCATTGAACACGACTTTTGATCAGAATTACAGCTAAAGGTGAGCATATCTCTGTGTTTTGCTACCTAAAGCTACGTTGTGTGTTGTCTGTATTTGCTTCCCCTGTCGCGAGTTCTGATCACTCAGTGATGATCCTTATATTTCTATAATCTGTGGAATCTCAGCTTGTTAGCTAAGCTTGTTTATGATCCAATAAGTATATTCATCGATTTATAACTAGAGTTTTGTGCTAAGTGCGTTAGCATGTTTTCGCTCAGGGCTCATTTGGACCCTTCTTGTGAGACTTGTGTTTTGTTTCTGTAAAAATGGTTCGTATCATCAGTTAGCTGAGTTTCTTCCCGTTAGGAGGGTATGACACATTCATCGTTTTTTAAATATTAAGAAGCCCTGAGACACAGTGTCGTGAAAAAAAAAAAAGCCCTGCCGGCGGGGTCTTTGGGGCTTAACAGGTTAACGTTACCTTTTCACACTTATTTGCCTCTCTGCAACCTAACTTTCAAACTGTTTTATGCTTTTCATACTCGCTTTCTTATACTTTGTTGGTGTTATAGTTGACTCAATTTAAATACAGACCTTTTATAACTACAATCTCTCAGAGTACCCGCAAAACAATGAGCCAGTCTGTTTATCCTTTTACACTTTCACTCACTTCTAACCATTATCAGTTAACGTTAGTCTAATCAAATGTCGATTAACGTTGCTTTTAGATAACTTCTTCAATCGTTTAAACCAGGGATCGGCAACCCTGGCACGGGTGCCACCATTGGCACGCGGGACCGTAACCAGTGGCACACTAGGAATAAGTGTGCAAAATATTTAAATTGTATTTTCGGATCCTGAACGAGACCGCCGGCAGAGCTCGTCTCCCCCTGCAGAAGGAAGCCATGCACGCAACGCAGCGCAGAAGGATAACTTCTAGGCCCCGCTCTCTTTAACTCCAGTCGACTTTCTGCTGCTTTCCTTCATGGTGAAACGATCAGGGGTGTAGCGCACTTCACACATTGCAGTACCCATAAGGAGCTTAACATGCCGCAGTTTTTGCGTGGCTGTGTCTTTAGTTGAAAGCCCAGTGGCGATCAGCTCATCTGTCATCGAAAATAATATGCTACACAGGGGCGGAGTGGCCAACTGTGTGTTCTGGAGAATCACAGAACGTCCGGCCGTCAGCGAACCGAGCCGGTCGCCAGCGGGCCGTTGAGGACCGGCTCGGTTCGCTGACGGCCGGCACCGCCCTTTATTTATTTAACTGTGTTTACACTGCATCATGTAAATTGCGTGGACAGGCGACAGAGGTCCACAGCTTCCCCGCAGCGAGGCTCCCCCCGCCCTCCCATTGACAGTTCACGAACAATGGCACACTAATCTGATCTTTTTTTTTAAATGGCACTTCATATCAAAAAGGTTGCGGACCCCTGGTTTAAACCTTCAGCGGCTAATATATTGTTTTTAACCATTCATCCATTCATTTTTAGTCCATTATTTCTAGCGATTATACATTTCTGTAACTGTTAACTAACTTTATGAAACATTTACCCATTAATGTAACGTTGAACTAACTATTTAAAACATTTATCCATTACTTCTAGCTATGTTGACATTTCCACTTTACTTTTAGCTGAGCTGTAACACTTATATCCATTTGTGTTGGCTTACGCTGTTTCAAACGTGTATTTTAACGTATTTTTGTTCATTTTCTTAACCGTTTTGTACTTTGTGTAATACATACCCTGCGAGTTCCCGCTGTGATCTGTTTCTGCTGTGATTTTAAAACCTCTTGAATAACAACCATAAGCTCACAGTCTGTTTATCCTTTTACACTTTCACTGATTCTTTAACCATTTATCAATTAACGTTAGTCTAATCAACTTTCTATTCACATTGCTTTTAGATAACCTTTTCAATCGTTTAAACATTTAACGTCGTGAGAGATATTTAAAATCCAAGTTTACATTTTGCATTTGTTTTTAGTTAATTATTTCTATAGCGATTAACCATTAACATAACTTTTAACTAACTATTTCCACCATTTATCCATTACTTCTCGCCAGCTATTTTGACGGTTTATCCTTATCACTTTACTTATAGCTACGTTTTGAACACTTCTCCTTTAACTAGCTATTTCAAATGTGTATTTTAACATATTTTAGTTCATTTTCTTAACCATTTTGTACTTAATGTAATACATACCTTTAATAACTAAATCTCTACGTGTAATCTGTGTCTGCCTGTGATTTTAAAACCTCTTGAATACCACAGAGTGTCGGCTGTCCGTCACGCTCACATCACGGAGGATAAATGGAAGTCTCTGCATTATTAACGAGTGTTTTGTTGGGACCGTGTTCACCCGAGCACTTAAGTCTTTCCAACCCAGCTCCTCTTCCTCTTCCGCCTCATTTCCTCCTCTTCCTCCTCTTCCTCTTCCTGATATACATCTGCAGCATTAAAGTTTAAATCAGATGTTTTGTCTGAGTTTGTTTTGTCATTAAAATGGAAAAGGCTTCATGTCCTCTTTCTGAAAGACAAATGTGTGCTAAGTGAAATGACTGTAAAATATTCATGGGACGAGGTGATTTATATTTATGTAACACTTTGCAGACGAGGCGTCGCGATGAAGAGGAAGAGGAAGAGGAAGAGGAGCGTTCAGTCGAGAGGAAGAGAATAACCACAGATCTGAGATTACATTACATTTAGCTGATTATCCAAAGAGACTTAAAATAAGTGCAAAATTCACTGTTGGTTAAATACGAGCTCATTTTAAAGTATTTTTTATATATTTTATGAATTATTTTACTGCTTGGTAGCTCACGTTTATTTTTGTTCCTGAACACACCACGTTTATCTTAGTTCCTGAACACACCACGTTTATCTTAGTTCCTGAACACACCACGTTTATCTTAGTTCCTGAACACACCACGTTTATCTTAGTTCCTGAACTCACCACGTTTATCCTAGATCCTGAACTCACCACACTCATTAAAGTTCCTGAGTGTACGTTTCCCCTCTGTGGGACGAATGGAGGTATTCTGTATTCTGAACTCCCCACATTCATTTTAGTCCCTGAACTCACCACATTCATTTTAGTCCCTGAACTCACCACACCTGTCATGTTTACCTTATATTTCAGAGTTTTGTTTTTGATGATCTTCATGATATCTCTCTTCTGTTTAGCTTTGAAAGACCATTTCTGCCGGTAACCGACAAAAGAAAAGTAATATTATGATACACAAACATCCCCAAACGTTCTCAAAATAATTAAAATACTTAGTCAATATTTTGTGATAAAAAGTGATTATTTTGAGGTACTACATCAAAGTGAATGTGGTGTGTTCCAGCACTAAAATAAACCTGGTGCTATCAGGAACTGAAATGGTGCGTTCAAGGACTAAAATGAATGTATTCCAAACAGAGAATAAAAGCAGCAAGATGAAGAAATTAGGTAACTATTTGAAAATGAATCCACATTTTTAAAATGAGTATTTACCGGATTTCTTATCTAAAATCAAACTATAAAACTCCGGAGGCCGTAAATCTGCTGAGAAACTGAGAGACTGGAAACTCTGACGGTCGCTCTGTGTTTAATATATTTCAATGTGTTTGTTTTCTATAATGATTTAGCTAGGTATAATCCTGTAAGACATATAATTAAATATTTGTCAAAAAAGATATATTGTAATTTAAAGGTATATTTTTCATATTAAATGTTATATCTACTAATACAGAACTCTGCTGCCGGATCATTGCTCATGAGAAACGCTTTATAAATAACATGTATTGTTATTATTAGAAGTCAAACAAACAAACAAACAAACAAATAGATTCCTCACCAATACGGAGGAAGAAGTGAAGAACTGGAAACTCAGTTGAACCCTCGTTGAGAAAGAGTAATTTAGCAACACTTACCCACAAGAAACCGCGGGAAAAAGCAGCACAAATGGAATAAAAGCAGCGAAAACACGGAGTTCCTCAGGGCTCGACCTCTGGGCCTCTGTCGGTTTCCAAACGATCTGGAAACGTTTGATTATTTTGTGTTTTATATTTTTTAAGTGTGTTGTTTTTATGAATGTTGGCATGTAAAGTGTCTTGAAGTACCCTGAAAGGCGCTCTATGTTTAAAAAGTATTATAATTATTAAAAGTCAAACAAAACAGAGCAAACTGATTCCTTCACAGCACGAAAGGAGATCTCGAAACTGGTGAAAATCATTGGAGAAAGAATGATTTTGTAACAAAGACAGTGCTATACTTTATATCTTAGGTTAGAGGCCTTATCTTTAAAACTAACAGAACATTTTCACAAAGGAAACCTGGAAAGATCAACACAAAGGGAATAAAAGCAGCGAGAAACACGGAGTTCCTCAGGGCTCGACCTCGGGGCCTCTGTCGGTTTCCAAACACTCAGGAAACTACTACAAGTTCAATTATTTTGTGTTTTATATATTTTAAGTGTGTTGCTTTTATGAATTGTGGCAACTAAAGTATCTTTGAGTACTCTGAAAGGTGCCCTACGTTCAAAAAGTATTATTGTAATTACAAGTCAAACAAACAGAGCTAACTGATTCCTTCATAGCACGAAAGGTGAACTCGAAACTGGTGAAATTCAGAATGATTTTGAAAGACAGATACTCTGCTTTAATTCTAAGCTTAGATGCCTTATCTTTAAAACTAAAAGAACATTTTCACAAAGAAAAACCTGGAAAAATCTGCACAAAGGGAATAAAAGCAGCGAAAACACAGAGGTCCTCAGGGCTCGACCTCGGGGCCTCTGTCGGTTCGGAAACTTCTACAAGTTTTCTAACAAGAGACGAAGAGCTGTGATCAGGAATTACCCCCCCCCCCCTCTCCCTACCCTCCCTCCATCCTCTCCCATCATGCCTCACCTGACAGGACATTACAGATGCATTCTGGGATCTTAGGGGACGCAGAGCTTCGTGAATATTTGATAAAACATGAGACGACCAAACGGAAGTCATCAATATTACATCTCGGCGCCACATGGATCCTCGCTTTCACTCATTTATTCCTCTCTTTGTCTCTGGGACATTATGGGAAGTTTCAACAAAGAAAAAAGAAAAAGTTTTAAAAGATGGAAGAGAGTTTATCCTCAGCAAACCTCTCTGCAGGTTTCTATGGAGGAAGATTCAACTCAATATGATTCGTGTGGGCAGAAGAATAATCTGTGTGTGAATGTGAAACACCTTCCACAAAGAAGAGATTTGTAAACCTAAAAATAAAGAAATAAATCATTATTATTTGTACATCAAAGTGAGTGTGGTGTGTTCAAGCACTAAAATACCTGGTGTTATCAGGAGCTGAAATGGTGCGTTCAAGGACTAAAATGAATGTGTTCCAAACAGAGAATAAAAGCAGCAAGAGGAAGAAATGAGGAATAACTATTTGAAAATGAATCCACATTTTTTAAATTAGTATTTACCGGATTTCTTATTTAAAATTGAGACCTAAAAATAAAGAAATAAATCATTATTATTTGTATTTGTTTGGATCCTTTTTATGTTTGCAAATGATATGAGTTTACAAATCTGTTTTGCATTTATGGATGGTGTTTTATATTAAATATAGTGTCAGGGAATAATTTGCCCTGCATGTTTACCTTTCGCCCTCTGACGCAGCTGACCAGCCTTGATCAGCCGCTATCTCCCTTAAGGAGGGGCTGCCCTAGCATGTTGTTGTTGTTACCAGTTTGTGACCGGGCAACTGTCGGTCAGAGATAGTTATTGTTGTGGGACACCTGGAACACATCCTTCTCTGAGTGTAGATGACCTCGAGCCATAAGTGACCACAAATGTGATTCAGTGTCCTTAGCTGTTTAGTCTATCAATTGAAGAATATTGATTATTACACTCTGAACTAGTTAAAACCTGGAGCTACAGGAGGGGTCTTCAGAATGGATTGTGGCATCTCAACCGTGTGGTCAGACCGTGGCCCGTGACATGTCTTGTGAATTCTCCGGCCGAAGCTCCAAATAAACCGCCAGTGTTTGCCATCAAAGCTCCAGCTCTCCTTGTGTCTCTCTGAGTCCTGACTCCATTGCTTCAGAAGTTTCCCCCACATATAGTAATTGATTTACAGATTTCACTTTTAAACACAGATTATTCTTCTGTACACAAATACAATTGAGTTAAATCTACCTCCATACTTTGCAATCTGGTTTCACCGAAGAAGAGTTTGTTTGTCTGTAAAATCCAATATTTTGTATTATAGGACGTTGGTGATAATACCAACAAGGGGTAAAATTAGCGTTGTGTGTTCAAGGACTAAAGTAAGCGTGGTGTGTTCAAGGACCAAAATTAGCAATTTTCTCTCTGAAGTGAAAACATATACTGTAGAATCAAATAAAAATAATAACATGCTTTTAAAAATAAAAATATTTTCCTTTAAAAAACTTTCCAAACGTTCCCTAAATTGTTATTATTAGCTTATAATCTTAACCAATATGTCAGATTTAATTGTAAAAATGTGTATTATTATTAATATTTCCTCAGTTCTGTGTGTAAGGTGGTTTTTCTTCTATGTCTCTAAATGGTGTATAACCTTTTTCTCTTAAATAGTTTGTGCTTTTTCATTTTGCTTTGTACAATCCGTGCTATTTAAATAGAGTTTACTATTGTTATTATTTATTAAAGCTGGAGCATGTGAAGACGTCGTTACGATATTTACTCTGAAAACACTTTTTATTTAAATCATAAACAAGTTTCCTGTTCATCTCCCTGAGGCCTCCTGTGAGTGTGTGCGTGTGTGTGAGTGTGTGAGTGTGTGAGTGTGTGAGTGTGTGTGTGTGTGTGAGTGTGTGAGTGTGTGAGTGTGTGTGTGTGTGTGAGTGTGTGTGTGTGTGTGTGTGTGTGTGTGTGGTCCCGCGGTGCTTCACGCTGCAGACAGGATGAAGTCGAGCTCTTTTCACGGCAGCTCATTGTTGTTTTAGGATCAAACGACCTCAGCTCCGATTATCGACTTTGTTGACGAAGATTAGAAATTAATCCTCGAGTCCGACACAGAAAACACGACGGCGTGAAGGTGAGGAAGAAGAGGAACAAGATGTGAGGAAGAGGAGAGAACACTATGTAAGGAAGAGGAAGAACAAGATGCTTCCTCTCAGTGAAGAAACATCAGCTCAATAAAAGCTGATTTGTTTCTCGATTTGAAATAAAAAATCTGGTAAAAACTCGTTTTTTTTACTTGAAATCATTTTCAAATCCCTAATTTCTCCTCCTGCTGCTTTTATTTTATAATAAGTTAAAGCACCATTATTTCCCACCTTTGTTTACATGTTAAAAGCACGTTCTCTGGCTCAACATTGAAGCTAAATGAAACCATACGTACGTTAGTCAGCAGACGGACAGTTTTCTTGACAGTGATATCTCCTCTGTGGCTGAATGGATTTCTACCATTCAAACTGCATTTAAAACATACATATGACTTCATTAATGAGCATCAGTTAGAACTGGAAAGATAACACATACCTAACTCTTACAATTAAATGTTCTATCAGAGGACACGGATGATGACACCAAGTTTTATGAAAATAGAGCGAGTCGTTTTTCTGATATCCTGTAAGCAGACGAGAAAACAGAACCAGAAACAGATTCATAACAGACGGTCAAAGACTACTTATACAGCATGTTTCAACAACAAGACAACTCAAGTGCATTACATGAGAAAATAATAGCATTCAGACTTTTATAATTGTAAAATTACATTTGAATAGATTATAAAAGCTCAACTAAAACAAGACGAGTTTAAAAGAAAGTTGTGTTCTCTCGTCTCTTTGTCCAACTCTCTTCTCTCTTTTCCATCCTCCCTCCACCTCCTGCTGTTTTCTTATTTCTCACATCTCTAGTTTCTCTCACCTGTCGGACATCATCTCACCCCTGCTGCTCTGGGCAGGAAACCCCACACAGGGAGGCCCCTCAAGCGTCCGTTTGGGGGCCGCAAACCATATGTTGTCACACCGGGGCAGACAGGTGATGATGGGATGTTAGACCTGACGGTGCGTTCAGGGCCCACAGGGGAGAATCGGACACGTGAGCTGTGGTGGAGAGAAACAAAGTTCATTTGTATTAACTTCCACTGAAGAGTTTACTCTGAGACACAGAGACATATAGTTATTGTTGTTGGAAACTTATTTGAACAATGTGGTCACATGACTCCTTCTGATGTTATGTTGTAAAGTCAAATACCAATGATTAGAGATTGGGACAATTAATTGGAATTTAAATAAGTTATTTTCCAATTTTTTCAAACAATAAATGGTTGTGAGATTTGAGCTTAGTCTGTTTTGCTAATTGAACTTAAGTTGCAGTATATATAACAACAGTAGGATTAGGTACAACTATTTACAGATATTAATAAATGTAGTATCTATAAATGTCTGCTTTGGGCCTCCGTTGAATGATTAAAACTGTTTAAAAAGTGCTTTGAGTTAATAAAACATGAGGTTGTTTTTTGGTGATTTTCCGCATTCGGTACCTTTAGAGTAAATGTTTTGCTAATTGTACTGAAGTTACAGAATATATAAATATAACTAAAAACAGGATTAGGAAAAAACTGCTTAGATAGATACAGATATTAATACATGTCCATTCATCCATCCATCCATCCATCCATCCATCCATCCATCTATCCATCTTCTCCCGTTTATCCGTGGTCGGGTCGCGGAGGTTCCTTTCCACATCAACCAGCTCTGACTGGGGGATTCCAAGGCGCTCCCAGTCCAGAGAAGAGATATAATCCCTCCACCTGGTCCTGGGTAGAGATATAATCCCTCCACCTGGTCCTGGGTAGAGATATAATCCCTCCATCTGGTCCTAGGTAGAGATATAATCCCTCCACCTGGTCCTGGGTAGAGATATAATCCCTCCACCTGGTCCTAGGTAGAGATATAATCCCTCCACCTGGTCCTGGGTAGAGATATAATCCCTCCACCTGGTCCTGGGTAGAGATATAATCCCTCCACCTGGTCCTAGGTAGAGATATAATCCCTCCTGGTCCTAGGTAGAGATATAATCCCTCCACCTGGTCCTGGGTAGAGATATAATCCCTCCACCTGGTCCTGGGTAGAGATATAATCCCTCCTGGTCCTGGGTAGAGATATAATCCCTCCACCTGGTCCTGGGTAGAGATATAATCCCTCCACCTGGTCCTGGGTAGAGATATAATCCCTCCACCTGGTCCTGGGTAGAGATATAATCCCCCCACCTGGTCCTAGGTCTACCCCTCGGTCTCCTCCCAGCTGGACGTGCCTGGAACACCTCCCTAGGGAGCGGTTCAACTCCGAGTCCCTCCCAGATGACTGAACCTCTCACCTTATCCCTAAGGGAGACTAATACATGTGGTATTTATACATGTCTGTGTGCAGAGTAAAATATCATGTAAATTGTTTTACTTAATAAAAGGCAGCGTCAAAAAAAGGTTTGAAGTTGTTTCGTCCATCTTTCTTCATCTTTTTTTAGACATTAATAGCATTTGGACTTAAAAACATTTCAGAGTCTCAATCAAACGAGACGAGTTTAAAATAAAGGTGTGTTTTCTCGTCTCTTTGTCCAATTTTCATCTCCTTCCTTAAACAGGTTGTTTAAAAGTGTTCCTGCTCTTAGTGAGACTATGATAATATAATCCGATGATGATGAAGATGACGATGATGAAGATGATGATGATGATGATGAGGACCACACAGTCATTATCATTCTCTTCACTCCCACAATCCTCTGCTCCAACTTTTTTAGATTTTTCTGCATTCGGTATCTTTATATTATAAATATGTATAAATGTGCAGGTTGTTTAAAAGTGTTCCTGCTCTTAGTGAGACTATGATAATACAAACCCATAATGATGATGATGATGATGATGAAGATGATGACCACACAGTCATTATCATTCTCTTCACTCCCACAATCCTGTGCTCCAACTCCAATTACCGTGTGATTGTATGCTTGGCACTGAAACCATAATTAACAGGCGGCGTTTCTGCCAACTGCAACACGACGAAGAGGAGCGACTCGCCGTGTTGTCGCTTCAGAGGCGATGAGGATGAGGATGAAGATGAAGATGATGAAGATGATGGCGGTTCCCGGAGGACGAACACGACGGGCGTAATGGCGGCGCCTCGTTTTTCTGACGCTTTGTGGTGCGGACAAGAGGAATTACGGGAGCCAAGAGAGGCCCGCGGGAACATGGAGTGTGTGTGTGTGTGTGTGTGTGTGTGTGTGTGTGTGTGTGTGTGTTTTATAAAACTATCAGAAACAGAAATACAAATGCGCTCTCGTTGAAGGCTGTTAGAGAGCAGGAACACACACACACACACACACACACACACACACACACACACACACACACACACACACACACACACACACACACACACACACACACACACACACACACACACACACACACGTTTGGAGCTGCAGTCACTCCTGAAATTGAGTATTTTTCCTCGTTGTATTCCTGTGTGTTTCTTTTCCCTGTCGTCAGTATCTTGTGTGATGATGTTGAGCCTCAGATTGAGTTCATATGACAAACAAAATAAAAAATATATATAAAAGATCTTCCTATCAGATTGCATCGTATGTTCAGGTGTGATAAAGTGGAATGACTGTTTACAGTGAGTGAAAGCCAACACGTCACTGCCATGTGATCAGGAACAGAAGATGGACTCCATGCTTCACATGACTTGAACATATTGTCTTCACTGATTGTAATGTCACATTAGCAACCTCTGAAATGTCCAAATTGACCAATCAGAATCGAGTATTCAACTCAGATGTGTAATAAAGTACTATCAAATGAAAATACTCAGGTAAAGTACCTCAAATGTACACCACTGTCCATATGTACCCCTGCTATCTGAAGATAACATGGAAGCTGTTGAATGGCCTCGAACACATGTCAGGGATGATGACATGGAGGCAGAGAGGAACGGGAGTGCATCTGTTTCACCTCCTATTCTCTGGCTTTAAAGCTTCAGTTGAGCTCCACAGAGTTTCACTGAAACATGTCGACACCACTGGAGATCGTCAGCGACATGAGGAGGAAGAGGAGGAAGAGGAAGAGGAGGAAGAAGTAGAGGAGGAGGAGACGCTTCCCTGAGTTTCCTCCTCAGCGAGAGAAGGATTATGGAGTTTTATAAAGAATGACTTCCATCTGGAGGAGAGGAGTGTGTGTGTGTGTGTGTGTGTGTGTGTGTGTGTGTGTGTGTGTGTGTGTGTGTGTGTGTGTGTGTGTGTGTGCGTTCGGGGATTTCTCTCGCTGTAAAACATCTGGAGAAACAATCTGCTGTAAATAAGCAGCAGCCACTCGCTGCCACCCGATAAATAAAGCAGAGAAGAAGTCTTTCTGCTGAATCCACAAGATGCACACACACACACACACACACACACACACACACACACACACACACACACACACACACACACACACACACACACACACACACACACACACACACACACATATGAAGAGTTTATTTCAAGCTTGTTATGGAAAGAAGTCATTGGGCTTTTTTCTTATCAACTTAGATTTGTTAGAACATGTTTCCGACTGAATGTATCTGAAAAGTGGTCTCATTAACACATGAATACTGCTGTGTGATATATGCTTACATTTATATTTAAGAAGTACAATATAAGACAAGCACAAGTTTCATTTGTGGAACATATTCCAGTAGACTTTTTGAATTAGCTGAGGGCCGTAGTTTGGACACCCCTGCTCTAAACTGTTCAGTCTGTTTGTCATCAGGACAGAAACTCAGAGCCAGTTTCATTTCACGATGACAGTGCTAAACACCTTGAATCTGGAATCTAGACATGCAAAGTAAAATACATTCTTAAAACCTGTCCCTTATAGTCTTCAGTATAATTACAGAGGGTATCTGAACTAGTGTGTTTTACTCCCTTAAACCAAACGGTATCCTAACCTTCAGTATCTCCTCACTAACGACATTAGCATAGCTAGCACATAAGGTTAATGAGTTACAGTTATAATGTGATTTTGAGGTTGTGATGTTTACCTGTTATTGGTGGAGCTGGAAATGGTACGATACACCACAGCTATATGTATTAAAGATAAGCACAATTAAAACAATATACACTTTGTAATGTAATACTGTTGCATGTAAACATTATTATTAAAGTTTGATAAACGCACATGATTGGAGCCATTACT